>NC_056748.1:234793734-235073734 GCF_019279795.1 Protopterus annectens | reverse complement strand
GTCGACCTGGGTGCCCAGATCTCTTATGGCCCCTTCAGTGTTAAGTGAGCTCCCATCAACATGGTAATTTGTGAAAACTGATTTTTTTTTCCGAAGGGGATAACACATTTCTTGGCATTAAGCTTTAGGCCATGGTTCTGACCTCAGTCATTGGTCTCAGAGAGGCCCTTTTGTAGGATATCTGCATCACTTGGGGAGTTGATAATGACTCCTAGCTTGCAGTCATCAGCAAACTTGGTCAGCCAGAGTCCTTCTGTTTTTGCCTGGACTTCTGAGAAGTAGATGCCAAACAGGAGATGGCCCAGGACTGAGCCCTGTGGGACTCCACTCATGACTGATCAGCAGTCTGACTTGGAATCTGCAACTTTGTCTATGGGTCCAGTCTGTGAGGCAATTTGCAACCCACCTAGTGATGTAAGGATTGACGCCTAGTTTGGTGAGTTTATCAATGATACCTGAGTGAGGAATGATATCCAAAGGCCTTGGCCAGGTTAAGGTAGGCTGTATGCACTACCTTACCCCCATCCATAGCCTTGGTGACTGCCTCAAAGAAGTCAACCAGGTTCAGCAGGCAGGATCTCCCCTTGATAAAGCCAAACTGTGTGGAGTCAGAAGTTTGGAGATTGCCTATGTCTTTGTTAAGCAGGTCCATGATTATGCGCTCCATTGTTTTGCATACCAGGTTTGTCAGACTAATGGGGCGTTAGTTCCCAGGGTCTGTAGTTGCTCACCCTTTATGGAGCTGGATGACTGTAGCAGTGCACCATTCATTAGGTACATAGCCTGAGGTAAGGCTGTGATTCAACAGAGCACACTGATGTGGTGCCAGTTCGTTTTGTAGTTCATGTAGAAGACAGCCAGGGATATTATCAGGTCCCATGGACACTGTATTCTTGGCTTTGGACAATGCAGCTTTTACCTGTGCTGCAGAAATGAGTACCAGGCTTTCATCTGGTGTTATGATAGGTTGGGGGGGGGGGGAGGGGTAAAGTTGACACTGAATCTGTCAGCCAGTATGTTAGCTATATCTGTTGGCTCACTATAGGAGGTGCCATTGTGCAATAACTCAGAGTAAATCTGGGTATTGCCTTTGAGGTTTTTGATATAGCTATAGAAGGCTTTGTGGTTGTTTTTGGTGTTGGCCGCAATTTTGCCTTCATAGCTGGCTTTAGAGGATTTAATAAGGGATCTCAGCTTTTTGTTGAGACTGATAAGGGAGGTTTTCCAGTCTTGTGACTTCATTTTTTCTGCAACAATTTCTTCCTTATGTTATAGAGTTTATTGCTGGCTGGAGACCACCAGATTGGCTTCCTTTTTTAGGAGGAGAGCATCTTAGTTCTGTTTGGTATGGCAAGGTCCATGCATTTGTGTACATGCTCGTACAGTGCATTGGTGTATGATTCGGCAGTCATGCAGCTATTTTCCATTGGCATAGGTGCAGAGAAGTTAGCCACATCTGCTTTTAGGAGCCCAAAGTCGGCTTTAGAGAAGTTTTTCAGGGTGGTCACCTTAGCGGGGGGGTGTAGGTGAGAAGGAAATTTCCATGGTAATCAGTTTGTGGTCAGATTTAACCAGGGAGGAATTAACTATAGGTGTGGAGCAACGGTCTCCCGTGTTGGTGATAATCAGGTCGAGGATGTTGCTTCCTCTAGTGGGGGTCAGAATGAGCTGGTCCAGGGCATTGGAACTGATAAATTTCAGAAAGCGTTGGGCATGTACATTGGTACTTGAATAGTTTTCCCAGTTGATGGAAGGGTAGTTGAAGTCACCCTGTATGAGAGTATTGGGTTGGACCTTGATAGATTCCTGGGTGCTTAGGAAGTTGGCGTGTGATTCTAGGGACATGTTTGGGGTTCTATAGCAAGCTACGACTTGTATCGCCATCTTACCCAGTGTTGGTTGTCCCTGAAGCATCTCAGATGCATTATGCTGGGTTACCAGTCTAGAGGTGTGCATATCCTTTAAGATTATGGAGACACCACTGCCTTTGGAGCTTCCGGCCGCATTCTGGGGCCAAAAGGTATGGAATGAGTTGTAGTCTGAGAGTGCAGGGGTGCTTTCTGCCTCTTTAAACCAGGTCTCTGTTACAGCACAGATGTCAACATTCTCCATTTTAAGGAGAGCTTCGAGCGAGTGCATCTTGAGATTTAGACTTCTAGCATTAAGCAGCATGACCCTTAGATTGCATTTGTTTGTAGCTGTTACAGTGGAATTTTGGTGTTTGGAACACTGCCTAAAAAAGGCACTATAGGGGTAGCAAGAGCCTTAGCCAGTACCCGGAATCCCAGGGTGTCAGATGCAGGACGTCGAGGTTTTTCGATCATTTTGTCCCAGGCAGACAGATACTGAATCCCTTTAGAATAATACCAGAAACTTAGCCAATTGTTGAAGTCAATCTTCTGCTCGTACTGTGGTGTCATTCTGGGTTACGCTAGAATACTGCTCAGGGCTAGGGTCATACCCGCCTGGGCCACACAATCCAAAAGTTCCATCACATCTCTCTTCGTGTAGTCCAGGAAGGTATGTATCGGATCATTCACACCCACATGGACAATGACCGAGTCATGTTTGTACTTATTGTGGAGTGACCTGAGTGCATGTGTTAAATGGCGGATCCTGGCATCTGACAGACAGCTGACTGTCACCTTCTCCTTGTTCAGCCTAGTGAGTGGGACATCAGTGTGCCTCACAGTTGAGTCTCCTATCATTATTACAGTGGGCAAAGTGTTTTGCTTTAAGGGCTTGGGTTGAGGGGCACACTGTGGTGGTGAGCTATGTGTTCTGGGGTTGGTGTGTTGTGGTGGTCGAGTGCGTTTCCGTCTCTGGGTGGGTCTCTGGGTAAATTTTTATTGAGAGCCTCCACGAAGGTGGGTGGATGGTTTGTGTTTCTATGTGTGGGTTGTGATGGCTGGTGTTTTGGAAGCCTGTGTGTTCTATGTAGTGAGTTACAAGTGTTGACAGTCTTCTCTTGACCAGCTACTCCGGTCTTGGTTGGAGCGTGCACTGCTTCCATTTTGGTGATACAAGTGCATTTCTTACAGGTATGAGTGTTGTGAGGTAATTCAAGTCTCACTGACACACCAGTTTTCTGAATTTATCACTTTTATACTATGGACTGTTGGCAGTTGTTCTAGTATGTTTTTCCTTGTCTTAAGAATATGTAATAATGCAGAAGTCAAACTTGTAATTCTGCCTGTTATTTTGATTATTTCGGCAACTAGGGAATAGAAATCTACACACGAGATGCATGGCTTCTTTCACTTGGGCCATATTGATACCCATTCAGTTCCACGGATTTATTTGTGTATGCTAGCATCGTTTCCTCTGGATTGTTGCTGTGGTATGCTTTGTAGATGGTACAATTCTGCACTAATTCTATACAAGTCAGAATTCTTGACTAGTACATTTTGTCTGTTCTTTCTTTACAGTGTTTTTCCCAGATTTGATTCATTTATCTTCTCAAGCATTTTCCTTCAATTATTTGGAAGTACTATTTTTTCAGCTATGCACATTAAGCCATGGGAAAACGTAGTCTTCCTTGTAAAGAAAACAAAATCTTTCCTTAATGAAGATTTGTGATACCTACTTTTTTTTTTTAATTAGATCACCTTCCAAAGACTCCGATTGTACAATTTACTACTATCTGCATCAGAGGCCCATCAAAGTCTGCGCCATAAACTGATCTGTAGAGAAAGTAGCCCCATAGTAATTCTGAATAGGATAATAGTCTCTGAGATTAACTGTCCGTAAACAATCTTAGCTAAGGAAACCACATCACCCCTATACATTGTAATAACCTGATTGTCTGTAGTATGGTGAAGTTTCTGTTTCTTTTCATTGCGAACTACACTAGTGGACAACATTTCTGAGCACAGAGTATTATGCCTGGCAAAGGGTCTCTTACTTTTGACCACTCCTGCATCTAAAGGGTTTGGTACTCCTGTACTTAAACCGGTTACTTGAACAGCCCTGGAGGATATGTCTGACCTTGTACCATAGAGGGCTGCAGGCTCACACCAAAGGGGGACAGGAGAAAAAGGTAAGTAATCTGTAGGACCAGTTTAAGGCAACAAAAGAGTCATAAACCATAGGCTGAGGCATGATTTTGTTGATTTTTTTCTTATTGGGTGCAACTAGATTTGATGAGGAGGCACTTGTATCAGGATCCATCATGTCAGAGGAAATACACCAGCTAGAATAACACATTGACACTATTAAGGGCTGACTAAAGGCAGCAATAATCAAAAAGATGAACTGTTCCCATGTAGCAGATAGGGCTAAACTGCATAAACTGTATCTAAAACAGTTTACAGTATGCAAAGCCGTGTTAAACAGCCTGCACAATGTAGTAAACAACAATATACACAGTAACATTATGTGCCATCCTACAATACATTAATGCATGTTTCTACAGATAAAGTAATGCATGCTTGCCATTTACTTTTAGAGAAACTACCTGCTGTTATACTGGTACCAGCTTTGATTTTCCTAGGTGTTTGCAAAACCTGCTCCATCACTCCCCTTTTATAAATACGCTAATATTTTAAGTTCTGTTTTTCTGTATATTACTTAGGATGTGCATTGTTAATAAATTTTAATAATGGTAATGTACTAGAAATACAGCATTTACATTTATTAATGAGGATAGTGATTTTGAAGTGTCTCATGCTTTAACTTTTCAGCTCGAGAGGCTGCTATCTGGGAACTAGAAGAACGTCACCTCCAGGAGAAACATCAGCTG
Source organism: Protopterus annectens (assembly GCF_019279795.1). NCBI lineage: Eukaryota > Metazoa > Chordata > Ceratodontiformes > Protopteridae > Protopterus > Protopterus annectens. The sequence goes on along the minus strand of NC_056748.1, from coordinate 235,068,993 downwards.
CTAAAGCAGCAACTTAAAGACCAGTACTTCATGCAAAGGCACCAGTTGCTGAAAAGACATGAAAAGGTTAGGCTGGAGTTAAGAAATAAAAAAATCATTGGTACTTTTTTAACCTTTTCAACACACTGTGCTGTTAGAAAATTGAAGCATCTTTCATATTTAGTGTGCAAACTTGGCTGTGCTTTTTCATAAGATCACTGTTACAGCATTCATTACCAGTAGATCTTATCTGCCAGAATAATCGAACTTCCAGCCAGTCTACAAAGCTTAAATTCTTACTCTTCTGCTTGTACATCTGCCGTAAGCATGAGCTGACTTGCTGGTATGAGAGGGACATACAGTCGCACCAGAAAGTTAGAATTTTCTTGCCACTAGTCCACACATGCAAGCTTTTTTCAATGTCATGTCTAATTTGTATTAATTGGCTTCAGAGCAAAGATCTCAGGCAGAGAAGTGCCCTGTTGTGAACCTTTCCTGTTTTTGTGTAACTTTTTTTTCTTGAAAAGCTTCTTCGGTTTATCAGGAGAAAAGGGAAGAGTGACTGCGGGCATCTCATACTGTATACGTACTCCCACTTAAGTTGTTTGTTTTGGTTAATGGTTGAATGCAGTGTAAAATCCTGTAGTATTTGTCAGATGTTCTTCCCAAAGACTTTCACAATTAGATTTTAATTCCCTCAGAACTTGTTTAGTAAACAAATATTTTCAGGACTTGACTTGTGCAGCTATGGTGTTCTCTTTCTCTGCGGACCCCCACCCTGCTGAAGTAGTAATTAATAACTTCAGAGAGAAAGGTGCTAAACAATAACCAGATGTCCTCCTGTCTCATTTGGGAAAAGACTGTTCACTCCATTGAGGTGCCTCTGGACTACCTGTCTGCTTCTTCTGGGCTCTCTAACTTGTCCTGTTTGAAGACCACATTCAACACTGAATGCAGCTGATACAGCTGGGAAGAGAGAGAACAAAGGCTGATCTTTTCTGAATTTGATAGCGATATCCAGCCAACTGGTAGTTCAAGAAGACATCAGTGACTCAGCTATGGTGATTTAGCCAATAACTTCTCCAAAGACTGTATGTGTAGACACTCCTAGAAAACATTCTCAAAAAACAAACACATTTCTTGCCTTCTAGCCCTTTTAGTCAGAAAGCCATCAAGGAAGGACTGAGACATTTCTGGCCAAGGTCTTTTTAAAGCAATTCAGTGGTTCAGTCTTCTGTGCCTTCTTCTCCCCCCCCTCCATTTCTACTCCTTCAAAGAGGAAAAGATTTCCCTGCTATACAAAGTAAGCAGGATTGTCAGATTCTGACCAAGAAGAGTTAGTGTATGTTTCGCAAATCATTCCATAACTCTGTGGATATGAATCTAAGGCAGATAACACTTTATCCTCATACTCCCCTAATAAGAAAATTTTCTTTGAGGATACTATTTCAAAAATGAACGACTTCTTTAATTGGGAGGGCAATGGCATTGAACATAGATACTTCTAAACCTATTGCTCTCCTTCCTCCCCCTCCCCTAGTTCTAGGGGGACTGAAAGATGCTTTTTCAGTTGATTCATGATTTCTGGATTCCCAACTATTGCCCCTAAGAAATCAAACCGGTTTTACAAAGCTTCTCTTACTTTTAAGTATCTTTACAAAAATTTGACAGTTGACCCTGCTGTCATTTCTCTGGATCGTGACAAGGTACTAGAATCTTTCCCTCCACTAATCCCAGTCTAATGATAAAGACAGTAGAGCCCTTGGCCGGTATGGTGAAAAAAGTGTATGCTTCTGCCTCCTTAGCTTTTAAAGTTGGCAGTTGACAAGCCTGTGTGACTAAGTTACTTCTGTTTGTTTGGAATAAACAAATAGAAGTAACAGACCGTGGCAGACCTTCCCATTTTTAAAATGAAATCTAATCTAATGGGCATGCTTAATTCTGCCTCACAGCTAAACATACTATCGAATTTGGTGTGATGCTGTGGTTGCTGCTTCTGTTGCAGCTAACACTGGTTCTGTTTTGAGAAGGCATGTTTACGATTGCAGTCCTTCCCTGAGTATCTGAAAGCTCAGCTGTTAAGTGCCGCTCTTGACAAGGTCTTTCTCTTTGGTATTGTTTCTGCAGAAGTTTTCAGAAAGCTAGAGTAGAGGAAAACTTTTGCAGGGAGTTGCAGTGTTTCTTGCCTCCAGTTCCTAAGTTTCAGAGGAACTACCCATCCAGTCCAGCATCCTTTTTTGTAAACTTTACAAATCAATCAACAGAAATAATGTAAAGGGCAGTGTCAATGATAATGACAAGGAGGCTGCAAAAGAGAACCAGACGTATCTCAGGGACACAATATTCAAAGAAAAACGTATTAGTATCTATGCAGGTTATTCCCATCCTCCCTTCCCCACTATAGCCTTCCTCATAAAATTGCAGAGAACCTTTATTGCCTTCCTGAATGGTAGTCTACAACCACAGACTCTTGGGTACTGTACATTTTATAATATGGCTGCAACTTCGTGGTCATCCTTCTCCATTCCCCCAGGAATCCCTCGACCAGAAAGGTTCAGCTGCACCTAATTTATCTAATTATTTCAGATGTACTAATGAAAAAAAGAATTTTGCTAAGGACTTTTTCTGTTCCAGAGGAAACAGAATATCTAGAGGTCAATTCTAGGTATGTTCAGACTAAATGCTTTTATGTGGATTCCAAAATTCAAAATGCTGACACTTCATACTCTGTTGTGCTTTTATTTCTCCTCAAACCTTTTTGGTCACTGTAGACCTAAAAGATGCTTATCTGCCTATTTCCATTCATAAGAGCCAGATATATTTTTTAATATTATATATTTAAGACTGCATTATTAGCTTATTAATTGCCTGTTCCAAGAACCTTATCAAATGACTTGTTCCAGTGAAAGTTTTCTACAGACTTCAAAGCATGCACATTTATCCCTGTTTGGATGTTTACCTGGTCTCAGTCTTAACCAATCAGGAAGCTTTAACAGCATTAGAGTTCACAGTGAATCTTTTTCCATATTCTTGGATTTGCCGTGAACCTGAAAAAGTCATCCCTGCCTCCAGTTCATATTGTTTGTCTGGGCTTTCTTTTAGACACTTAACTGATGCCTGCTATTCTTCCCCCCAGAAAAGATGCAAACATCATCAGTTCTTTTCACTGCAAGACAAATTTTAAGCACTCCAGGTTTTATGGCCTCTTTTGTCCTAATGAGTCCTCATGCCAGACTTCACATGAGAAAGAGCCATCTGTTTGGGCTCTATGTATTCACAATCTGTTTCACCCAATTCTAGATTTCAGTTTTGATGGACCAGTTAGGCTCATTCCAACATAAGAATCCCGTTCTCCTTCCTGCCCCTCTTAAACAGTAAACATAGATGCTTCAGACTTTGCTTGGGTGCTTTTTTCTCAGGACATCAAGGTAGAGGGAATTTGAAGACCTCAACACTGGTATAAATGGATCTGCCTGAAAGAGATGATTACTGTTATTACTGTGAAATGTTTGAATAAGCTGTTTTTCCAGGCACTCTACTAGTGATGACAGATGGCACTGGTTTGTAAACAGACAGGGTGAACCAAGGGCTTTACTCCCCTTTGCAGACTGGCTGTGTTTGCCTGGGACTTAGCTGTACAGGTTATTCCATCAGGTAGAGGTGCAAGCACATCCCTGCAGAGCAGAATGCAGTGGAAGACACACTAAGCAAATCCAGAACAGATCTTCATGAGTAGATGCTACACTAGGAGGTCTTACAAATAATCTACCAGTTTTTCTCCAAGACACCTTGCAGAGAGGCCTGGAAGACCAATGCCTTTTCATTTCCCTGGACAGGGATGTTTCTTTACACCTTTCCTGTTATTTCCCAAGTTCTTCAGAAAATGACGGCCTTACCAGAGATGTTACTGGTGACCCCCTTTTGGGGCAGACAACATTGGATCGCCCTTCCCATGCAGCCGGCCAAGGTCAATCACCAAAAACCTCTTCACAAAGTAGACTTGCTCACAGATCACAGGGGATCACTGATTCGACCAAACATTCAGAATCTGAACCTATCTGTTTGAATGATAGGCTTTTTCGTTGTTTGTGCACCTTTTTCTGAGGTCATGCAACAAATATTGATGGATTCAGTAAAACCTACTACTAGGAAGTCGTATTTAACCACATGGAAATATTTTCTCTTTGCTGTCCGAGATCAAGACCCCTTTTAAGGGGGGGGCACACCCCTGGTTCTTCAAAACCTTTGTGATTTGCTTAGTTCCATCATGGCATATATTTCAATAAAGTTACATATTTCATCAGTTTCAGCCTCTTTTCCTCTGCATTCTCCCTTTAGCTTTTCTTTTTCAAGTCTAGCAGTTTCTGAGGGTGTCTTTGCTTATTAGACCACCAAGAAAAAAGGTGGCTCCTCTTTGGGATTTTAATTTTCGTTTAGAAAAGTTAACTCCAACTCCCTTTGAAACCTGCAGCTAGCTGTCCTCTGAAATTCTTAACATGGAAGACTGTTGCTGGTTGTCTTAACTTGTTCTAGACTTGTATCTGAATTCCATCAGCTATGTCTATCGAACCTTTGCTTTTCTGCAGTATGACTCTTGCAACCAGCCTTTCTTTTATGCCTGTAGTGGTTTCTGAGTTTTTACACTTTATCAGACTATCCAGTTCCTTGCATTTTACCCCAGTTCACAGAATAAGAGAGAATTTTTCATTTGATAATCGTAGACAGCTGAAGTTTTAATTGGATAAAGGTACATATTTTGTGAAAACTAATTAACTTTTTGTATCCTATAATGAAAAAAGTCAGGTTCAGAAGAAACTGTTTCCAAATAGCTGTATCTTTCCATTCGGTTCTATTTCCACAATGGCAGAAATCTTACAGAGAATAAAAAAAATGAAATAAAAAAAAAAACTCCAAAGAATGAAAAGACTCTTCTACCAGAATAGTTTAGAGTCTTTTGGAAAGAGCTGAACTCCATATCAGTCTTCTCCTCACATATACATAACATTATAAACTTGATGCTTTCTTTAATACCAGACCTGGATTCGCCATGGTTGTTCTACATGGCATTCTGGAGTCTGCTTCAGCTCCCTCTACCCTCTCTGCATGAGCTTTTGTGATTGTTCCATCTATAATGAATACTGGAAAGTGATCTTATGAAGAACATAGTACAGCTGTGTCAGAAACTTAAATTAGCAGATATTCAAATAGTCACTGTTGCAGTGCGTACAGCCTTCCTCCACCTCCTTGACTGCACTCCTATTTTTGGGTGGGTTATTTTTAAATATTTTTGTATCTGAACTTCATGTATTCTATACTGAGACTTTCCTTAGAGCCATTGGCTTCAGCCTCCTACTTTAGGGACAAAAAAGCTTTGGGTTTTTGATGTGACTGTACATCCCTGTTATAGTGCCAGATGAGTTTTTGTTATGACCGTACATTCTTCTTATACCACAACACCAGCCTGTGTTAAGGATGTATGACTAGAGTGAGTGGAAGGAGCTAGCTCTTCATAGACTGGCAGGATGTACAGATGTCCTCCTATTCCCATGTTGCAATATTCATCACATGTGGGTTTTCTCGTCTTGCTACTTGAACGTCCAGCCAGTATATAGAAGTTTTCAGTCACTGTATGGTGCGTGGAACGTCTGATGTGGCTAGCAAAATGTGGTTCATAAAAGTGACATCTCTGCATGCACCAGCCCCCAAAACTTCTCAGCCACCAATCAAACGTCAGGTGTTCCTGCCATCTTGGCCATTGGATTATGAGAAATCAAATAAGTGCCCCATTGGGAAACCTTTCAATCATTTTTTTTTTATTTAATGCCTGTTCGTGTCATCAAGAAAGGGCAAGTGTAAGTTCGGCCGTCAGATACACCACAATGATGCACATGATCAGTGTCTCTTCTGTTTAGGTCAGTCACACAACTACAAGGCCTGTTCCATTTGTCAGACATTTGTGCCCAAAACCTTGCCCAGTCATCTGCATGCGCTCAATCTCTACCTAGAAAATCAACAACTAAATCAAATAGCCTTAGGTATGGAAGGTTCTGCTGACGTACCTGCCAAACCGCCAAAAAAGAAGGCCAAGACTACCAGGCCTTACCACTACAGCTGCGCCTCCTGTCTCTGACCCTCAGCCTGTGGCTGACATTGGCCTGGTAGAGGGTATCTCCATGGAAGCCGCACAATCCTGCATGGAATGCACGTCCGTTGAGGCTTACCGACATCGGTTGATGGGGGGGGGGGGGCAATGATTCTGGTAGGTCCTTCAGATCCCTATAGTTCCCTACAGTCACCTGATTTCAGACCTTCCTCCTTTCAAGACACCCTCCAGGCCTCTCAAGAGAAAGGAAAAAAGGAAGCACATCTCTTTTTCTCCTGAAAGCATGGCCTGATTGGCAGGCCTTCAGCCAAAGTTTATTTAATGCCTTCATGGTCTTACGGCCTTCCACTACAGGGATTTTTACGATGCCTGCTCCTACTCTGAGCTAAAGGCTTCAAACATCTGACCCATCCATGAGGGAAGAAGAGGATTTTTCTGATTATTTGAGGAATCACTCTCCAATACCTCTCATCTTCCTTCTCCCTTGGGGTATGGCTCCGCAGAGGAAGAATCTGTTGACCCTGACTCCCCAGCTGAGGATTTGACCTTTGGGGAAACCGTTGCCAAGAAGAAAGAACATTTTAAGTAGGAATCTTCTGAAATGACTGAGATTCAGAAAATGTATTATGACCTCATTCTGATGGATTCCCCAACTCCTACTGCTGTTCCTCCAGTTCTACCCGTCTTCCTGGATGCCTTCTCCTCAGCATCCTTGAACCCTAATTCACAACCCTCTGCTCTACACAGGCCTGACAGATTTTATAAAGTCCCTGAATTTGCCAAGTATCTTGTACAGTGTCCTCCAGCAGACCCTGCCACAATTTCCATATCCACAGATAAGGAATGTAAACTATTGCCCACCACCACCACCATTTTCCCTGCTGACAAAGACAGCAAAACATGGATCATCTGGGTAAGAAAATTTAAACTTCTGCTACTCTGGCCTTCATGGCTACACGCTACCAGACACACATGGCTAAATATGCCTTATCCCTTTTGGAGGAAGTCTCTGAGGAATTGTGTGATTCACCAGATTTTGCTGCCAAAGCTTCACTGTCTTCCCTTCTGGCTCTCACCTCCCAAGTCACCAAGCACGCCATAAAGTGCAGTTATGGTGCTGCTGAAGCCTCAGCCAGTTCAGCATCATCAGCATCTGCCTTGAGAAGATACTCATTCCTACATCTCCAGCCCATTCCAGATTACTCTAGGGCAAAGCTGATTGATGCCCCTCTGGACAACACAGCTTTGTTTGGCACTAAAGTGGCTGATTTATTTAAGTCACTACATCAAAAGGGGAAAGCGATGCAGGATTTAAAACACTTGCTAGTCTCCCCATCCCAAAATTCCAAAGGAACTACCCTGCTAAAGCTCAGTTTATTAGAAAGCACTCTTGCCCTGCTGCTCCCACTAGGTCTAGAAAAGCAACCCTATCCTGCTAGAGCTTCCCCCTTCTCTAGCCAGAGGTTACCCTTTAAAGACACGGCAGGTAGTATTTGACTACCTGCCATCTCTAAAACCTCCACCCCCCTTTTTCTCTACCTCTTTCAGTTCGGTTCTCTTACTGTCTTCCTGTGTGGACATCCATCACATCAGACAAGTGGGTCCTTTCATTCATTTAAAACAAGTACTTTATGACCTGGCTTATGCCCCCAAAGAGAAAGGGTATGCCAGAACCTCCAAAACAACAGCTACACCTATTGCAGCCAGTACTACAAACTCTGATGGAACAAGGCACCATCAAAACAGTGCCACTGGCTGCAAAAGGGAGAGGTTTCTACTCCAAGATTTTCCTAGTCCCAAAAAAAGATGGTCCTTGGAGACCAATCCTAAATCTCTCTTCTCAACCTATTCTTTCACATTCCTACTTTTAGGATGTTGACCTTGGCAACTCTCTTCCCTCATGGCACCTTAGATATAAAGGATGCCTATCTTCACATCCCCATCAATCCCGTACTTGAGGTTTTCCATGAGCTGTTTTCACTCCCAATTTTCTGCCTTGCCTTTTGGGCTCTCCATTACACCCAGGGTATTCACCAGATGTCTGGCTCCAATTATTGCCTTTTGCAGTACAAAAGGAATCCAGATATTTCCCTGTCTGGATGACCTGTTTGCACAGGCAGACTGCAAGGAGAGACCCTCCAGCAACACATATTTCTTGCCACTCTCCTCCTACAGTCCCTGTGATTTCAGATCAACTTCCCAAAAATCCCACCTGGAACCTTCTCAAGACATTGTCTTACTGGGGTGCAGGATTTGCACAGATCAGATATCATGAAAGCCTGCCTTCCCCAACAAGAGGTGGAAAGCTTGACAGAACACCTACTAATGGTCGTTCAGACAACAGAATTGACAGTAAGGCAGTACTTCAGGCTCCCGGGCTACATGGCAGCCACTATCCCCATGTTACCATTAGCAAGACTCCATATGAGAAAGTTGCAATGGTACCTAAGGTCAGTCTGGGCCCAGTACTCACACCCCCTTGGAGTACAGGATTCCCCTCCTGCATTGCTTCAAACTAGAAATCCAGTGGTGGTTGAAACAAGTGAACCTCAACCCTGGTCTTACCCTCCAACCACCCAACCCAAACAGATCATGCACACAGATGCCTCAGACTTAGGCTGGGGAGCAACTCTGGGCCATCTGAAAGTGCAGGGACTCTGGCTAGATCCACACAAAAAGAACACATCAATGTCCGAGAAATGAGGGCAATTTTCCTGGCCCTTCGGGTCTTCCAAACGTATCTAAAACAGGGACCCCTAAAGATCTTTATCGACAATACCACAGTGTTGTGGTGTCTCAACAAATAGTGGGGGACCAAATCTTTCTTACTTTGCAGACTAGCTCTCCTAGTGTGGGAACTGGCCACCTCCCAGGGAGTTACCCCTGCAGGCTGTCTACATTCCTTCACTGCATATTGCCCAGGAAGACTGTCTAGCAGATCTGTCACAAACAGCCATGAATGGATGCTGCACAGGGATGTTTTCCTGGACCTGGTCCACCAGTGGATTACACCTCAAATAGACCTGTTTGCCTCCTCCATCAACAGGCAACTTCCTCACTTCTGCACCAGGTTTCCACACCCTCTGGCAATGGTAACAGATGCCTGGTCAATCTCTTGGAAGGGGAGGTTTCTCTATGCATCCCCCCTTTCCACTTGCACAGAAGGTCCTGTTGAAGGTTCAGCAGGACAGACCAAACATCTTGCTGTGGTGACTCCCTATTAGCCAAGACAGCATTGGTTTCCACTACTACTACAAATGTCCAAGGGCAATCACCACAAGTTACCCCTCAGAGTTGACCTCCTCACACAGCACAAGGGAATCCAAATCCATACAGAGTGGCAGTTGCTGAATCTCACCCTGTGGCTGATAGGATTCTGATCCCCTTCAGACACTTTTACAATAAGGATGTGCTCACTGTCCTGCAGGATGCCAGGAAACCAAATATGAGACAATCTTACCTTTCTAAGTGGAAGATATTTTCTATATGGTGTCTCAAAAGACAGTTGAACCTGCTTGCTAGCAAAGACCTTTCTAGATGTCTTTCAAGGATGCATCTGCAGTCCTTACATATGGGTTGTCCTGCCTCAGGCAGCCCTTCGGTCGGCCGGATTCCAAAGTCTGGGTCCGGCGTCGGCTGATGTCGCCCCTTCCCCGACGTCAGAGCACCTGGGGTATAAAAGTGTCAGCCGACGCCATCTTCCTCAGTCTTTCTTGCCGCGTAGTGCCCGAAGCAGAAGCAGTTCGCAAGTGCCGGTCGGCCAGCTCCTGTAACTTCAGCTACCGAAGACTTCAAAAAGCTAAGTACCCCGTTGGGGACTCTTTCTTGCCTCAGCCGATGTCAGATCAAACGCTTAAAGTTAATAATTGCTTGACTTGTGGGAAACAAATACCTCATAAGGATTTCCATTCCTACTGCCTCCCCTACCTAGGCCCAGACCACGACGTCTCGGCCTGTACTGTCTGTGGCTCCTTTAATCGACGCACTCTTAGGCGTCTGTCGGAGTTTGCAGAGGAATGTTTTGGGGCTAGTTTCTCTTATAAAATGCTGTCGGAGACTCCGACTTCTCATTTAACCAAGAAACGGAAGGACAAGGACCGACACACGTGGACCGTCGTTTCGGCTGAAACCGCTCCTAGGCCTGCCGCGAGTGTCTCGGTCTTGGCTGAAACAGAGTCCTTGGTACTTCAGTCCGTAGAAACCACTCAACCGACAGCCTCGGTCCCGGAGGCCTTTTCTGAGTCGGTTATAGAATTACCCTTGGAAACCGGTGTTCAGGAACCTACCGACACCATTCCCCTAGATAAAACTACTCCAGCACGTGGGGCAGCCAGGCCCCCTGCATCCATGTCCATAAAAGCTTTCACTAGGGCTAAAGCTGCTAAGCAACAAAAAACTCTGCCTCCCAAGTCTATTTCTCAGGGATCCACTACAGGTTCTCAGATACTAAGTTTGGCTAAGGACCTTATTTCCTTAATTAGGGGCTCTCAGCCTCATCCGGACAGGGGCTCTCAACCCCCAATAGACAAAAGGCCCAGGGTTGAGTCTGCTGAACCTCAGTCCTCTGATGGCTCTGCTCTATCAGACTACCAGGAGGAGGCCTTCACGGCCTACGAGGATTCTGATGCAGAGGAATCTATTCCCTCTGCCTCCCCTCCTGAAGAGCTGTCCTTTGGGGAGACCCTTCACTCCATGAGAGAGCATTTCCAATGGCAGGGCCAGGAATTCTCCGATTCCAGGAAGAGATTAAGGACTTTTCTTCATTTACCTCAGCATAGACCTTTGGCTATTCCTCCTGTTTTAAGTGTCATTGATGATGTGTATTCTGAGTCTAGCACTACCCCTGACACCCTTCCTCCGGCTCCTGTTAAACCCGATAGGTATTACAGGGTCCCGGACTCGCATCATTTCCTTTACAAGGCCCACTCTGCTGACCCAGAAACTGTTTCCCAGGGTCCTAAAGTGGTTGCAGCTGCCACTACTAAAAATCCACTCCCCTCTGAAAGGGAGTCCAGGGCTTTGAAGAGATGGGGTAAAAAAGTGTACACTTCTTCCACTCTGTCTATGAGGGCTTTAAATTGTCAATTTCATATGATACAGTACCAAGAGTATTTGTTAGATGAATTGCAGAAAAAAACTGTCTTCGCCTGAACCCCTAGATCGTAAGTCACTTCAGGATCTGGTACATAATTCACAACAGATTAGCAACCATTTCTTGCAGTGTGGTTATGATGCATTGGAAGCTTCATGTAGGTCAGCAATGACTGGTGCAGTCATATGTAGACATGCCTGGCTGAAGGAACAATCTCTGCCAGATCATGTTAAGGCTAAGCTTCTGGATGCTCCACTGGAAAAGTAAAAGTTATTTGGCTCCACTGCTCAAGAGGTCTTAAAGAAATTTGAGGAAAAGGCAAAATCTGTACAAACAGTCAAAGATTTCCTCCAGGTACAACCACCAAGATTCAGCAGAAATTGGCCTTCTAAGAATTGGTCCTTTCCAGAAGAGAGATTTCAAAGAGGCAGGAACAGGCGTGCCAGAGGTAGAGGGCAAGCTAGAGGCTGCTACAGAGGATGTCAATGGCAGCCTCCTAACCAGAGAGGTAGTGCAGGTCCAACAACTGCTGCACAAGGACAGACTCGATGACTTCACCTTGACCCCGCCGACCAGGGCTCAATTAGAAGCACCTTTGGGTGGAAAGTTGTCTTTATTCTCAAGAAACTGGCACAGTATTACAAGGGACAAATGGACACTGCAAATAATAGACAAAGGATACAGGTTCCATTTCCATACATTACCAGAAAGAAAGGGAATGCCAAACTTGCCATCAAATCAGAGGGCAGAGGCTTTGAAACAAATTGCCAACCTATTGCAAATGAAAGCTATAGAAAAGGTTCTTCTTGCAGAACAAGGCCAAGGATTTTATTCCAGACTATTCCTTGTCCCAAGAAAAGAAAAACAATGGAGGCCTATTCTCGATTTGTCAGCACTGAATACTTATCTCATTGTGCCAAAATTCAAAATGCTGACCCTACAGCAACTCCTTCCCATGCTGGGTAAGGGGTCGTGGCTGGTTACTCTGGACCTCAAGGAGGCATACCTGCATGTCCCTATCAGACAAAGTTGCAGAAGACACCTCAGATTTCTTGCAGGTTCAGAGCATTATCAATTCTCAGCATTGCCCTTTGGCTTATCTACTGCGCCCAGAGTATTCACGAAATGCCTGGCATCAGTAATTGCACACTGCAGACTTCAGGGGATTCAAATATACCCGTATCTGGACGACTGCCTTATACAAGCAGACAGCCAACAAACCTTGGAAAAACATTTGAATTATGCCATCCGCCTACTACAGGCCTTGGGATACACAGTCAACATTCACAAGTCAAGACTTGTGCCATCCCAAAGAATAACTTTTCTGGGTGCGGAACTAGATACAACCACCCAAATGGCCTTTCTCACAGAAGAAAAACAAAGACAACTACCGGATTACTTCAAAAATCTAACAAAACAAACTCAGATGACTGCAAGGAAAATCCTGCAGGCCTTGGGTTACATGGCATCGTGCATTCTTCTGATTCCACAAGCAAGGCTGCATATGAGAAAACTACAATGGTACCTAAGGAGTTTATGGTCTCAGCACAATCACAGCCTAGAAGCTTTGATACCACTCATTCCATGCCTTCAAAAGGAATTCCTGTGGTGGGCCCAAGCAAGCCAGTCAAACAGGGGCCTGCCTTTCAGCAAACCAGTAACCAGCCAAACCATTACCTCGGACGCTTCAGACCATGGATGGGGAGCACATATGGAGGACAGATGCATCCAAGGTCTATGGTCTCAGAAAGAATTGCGCATGCACATAAACCAAAAGGAAATGCTGGCAGTGATTCATGCTATCGAGGCCTTCAAGCTCTTTCTACATCAAGGCCACCTGCTAATAAGGACAAGCAATACCACAGTTATGTGGTACATAAACAAGCAAGGAGGTACCCATTCCTACCCTCTTTGCAGACTAGCAATGAATCTTTGGGAACTTTCCCTAAAACTCAATATAGAGCTGCAATCCCAGTTTGTGCCAGGAAAAGACAATATACTGGCGGACAGCCTAAGCAGAAATACCATGGACCCACACGAATGGATGCTGCACCCAGACATCTTCCTTCAGATAACACACAATCATGGGGGAGGCCGGACATAGATCTTTTTGCCTCCCACCACAATCATCAGCTGAAGAAATTCTGCACAAGGATATACCACCCACAAGCATGGAAAGTGGACACCCTCTCTTTCAGTTGGAATACTCTAACAGTGTATGCATTTCCACCACTCCCACTAATGACCAAGGTCTTACTGAAAATTAAGACAGAGCAGCCAAAAGTGATTCTAATAGCCCCGGACTGGCCAAGGCAGCACTGGTACCCACTGTTACGGAGGCTGTCACACACGAAACCGTGGCCTCTACCACTATGGACACTCCTTCTGACACAGCACAATTACAAAACTCTGCACTCCAGCATGAAAACCCTGCAGCTGACAGCCTGGAGAATATCTTGACTCCTCACCAGGAAAAGCTATCCAAGAGAGTGAAGGATATCATCATGGAAGCTCGCAGACCTTCCACGAGAAAGACATATTCAGCAAAATGGAAAAGATTCCACACTTGGAGCACCGCAAAGGGCCTAGATGCCACAGTGATGAGCATGGCACATATCCTGGAATACTTGGCAGACATGCTCCATAATGGCCTTTCTTACTCTTCCATAAAAATTCATGCTTCAGCAATTTCAGCAGAATACAATACAGATCCACCTGTCTTCTCTCATATTCTCCTAAGGCAGTTTCTAAGAGGAATTAAAAACATCAATCCTCCAAGAAAACCACCAGTGCCTACATGGGACCTTAACTTCATGTTGGAAAAGTTGACTTTACCTCCCTTTGAACCAGCAGCATCTTCAGAGTTACAGTTCCTGTCTTGGAAGACTGCCTTCCTTCTGGCCATAACCTCAGCAAGAAGAGTATCTGAATTGCAGGCACTCACGGCAGTACAACCATTTATTATTTTTCATCAGGACAGAGTCTCCTTGAGAACCAATCCTTCATTCATGCCAAAGGTGGTATCCAGGGTCTCATTGAACCAAGCTATTCACCTGCCTACCTTCTTTCCAAACCCACAAAGCAAGGGAGAGAAACTTCTGCATACCCTGGACATTCACAGACAGTTACGCTAGTACTTGGACAGAACTAAGACTTTCAGAAAAACTGACCAGCTGTTGGTAGCATATACTGCAGGCATTCAAGGAAAAGCAATTTCCAAACAGACAATTTCAAAATGGATAGGAAATTGCATTTGATTCTGCTATTCTTATCATGGAAAAGCTGTGCCAGCTAACATCAGACCTCATTCCACCAGAGCTACAGCCACCTCCACAGCCTTCTTAAGAGGGGTGGCTACCAAGGACATTTTAGAAGCTGCTACATGGAGCTCCGTGCATACATTTTCCAAGCATTACAGTTTACCCTTATATTCCAGATCCAGAGCAGGCTTTGCTACGGCAGTTCTGCAGGGCATTTTAGCTACACCATCTTTTTCTTAGAGCCTACCACCCCCAGCTTGGCTATGGTATTCTACCCATATGTAAGGACTGCAGATGCATCCTTGAAGGACATAGTACAGTTTTGTACTTACCATAAATGTAGATGTCCGATAGGTATGCATCTGCATTCAGGTTTACCCTCCCTCCTTCCCCTCTGTGGTACTTCTTGGGTACTTATCCCTCTTATAGCTAGCTGGGGTTATCTATTATGGTGTATTTGTTTTATATTACTGTGCATGTTTGCAATATTTTGTATTTCTACCAAATTTAGCCTTCCTTAGAGGGCACCTGGCATCTGGGGCAAGAAAAACTGAGGAAGATGGCGTCGGCTGACACTTTTATACCCCAGGCGCTCTGCCGTTGGGGAAGGGGCGACATCAGCCAACGCCGGACCCAGACTTTGGAATCCGGCCGACCGAAGGGCTGCCTGAGGCAGGACAACCCATATGTAAGGACTGCAGATGCATACCTATCGGACATCTACATTTATGGTAGGTACAAAACTGTACTTTCTGTCTTACCTGTGTGAACTATTGCAGACAGGTTTGGCCTGCTCTTCCATTAAAGCCCACTTGTCTGCCATTTCAGCATGCCTTCCTCTGGATCCCCCCTGGTGATCAGACTACCAGCCATGTTATTCCTTAAAGGGGTCCTTCACCTGACACCCCCCTGGAAGCCATCTCCATCCCCATGAGATCTAAACTATGCTTTGGAAAAGCTTATGCTTCCTCCTTTTGAGCCAGCACACAAAGCTTCCCTAAAACACTGTTCATGGAAAATGGTGTTACTCGTAGCCTTGACCTCAGCCAGAAGAGTTTCAGAGCTACAAGCCCTCATGTCTATTCCATGTTTCCTGGTATTCCACACAGACAGGGTTATTCTTAGAACCAACCCTTCCTTCATGCCCAAGTTAGTGAATGATCTTTCCCTAAATCAAGCCATCCACCTTCCAAAATTCTTCCCTAACCCACAGGGGGACAATGAGAGAGTACTCTGTTCCCTGGCTGTGCACAGACAACTCCGATTTTACCTGCACAAAACCAAATCCATCAGACAGGCTGACCAGCATTTTGTCTCCTTCCATCCCAGGGCCCTATGGAAGGCAGTAAACAAACCATCTGTTTCAACCTGAATTTCCAAAATTGTCACTTTCTGCTACCAGTTCCATGGGAAATCCCTGCAAGGGTACTGTTAAGGCACACTCCACCAGGACTAAGGCCTCTTCAGGAGCCTTCTTCGGAGGTTTGGACACCTCTACCATTCTTGAAGCAGCCACTTAGTCATCAGTGCACACCTTCACCAAACACTACACGTTAGACCATAATTCCAGAGCCATGGTGGTCTTTACCAGGGCTATTCTTCATGGATTCCTGGAGACCGCCTCTAGACCACCACCCCCTTCCTCACAATGAGCTTTGGCACTCACCCATATGTGATGAATGCTGCAACATGGGAATAGAAGGACATAGAAACGTTGTGTAAAATCTTACTATAGCCATAGATGTCTTTCTCTTCCATGTTGCAGTATTTCTTCCCACCTGCCTACCACTCGTTATACAGCATTTCCCTTTCTGGATGGCACAGGGCTGGCATTACCCTTGCTAGGACTGGTTCCGACTGGGGCTTGCATGCTGTGGGCTAGTGCATGCAGATGTCACTTTTATGGCCCACATTGTGCTAGCCATGTCAGATGTCTCACATACCGTACAGTGACTGAAAATTTTTGTATACTGACCGGACGTTCGAGTAGCAAGAGGAGAAAACCCATAGGTGATGAATACTGCAACATGGAAGAGAAGAACATCAATGGTTATGATAACATTTTACACAACTTTTCTTTAACCTGGCAAAAATGTCCCACTGATAATGAAATTCGCAAAAGTGATCTGTTTGAACATCTACTATTAATAAGTCTCTTACACAACTGTAATTTGACAGTGACAACAGTTGCATGATTCATTTGTCTCACCCTGAGTTACTGACTTTCTTTTTGATGGCCACATTGCTTAATGATGTCATAATAAAGTTTTATGTTGCCAGAAGGCATCTCTGATATTAAATGTTAATAAATAATCCAAAAGAGAAGCACAGGAGCAAACCAAGGCTGACAGCAAAAATCGGCATAAATCCAGCAGTCACTGAGGCTTATTCAAGCAGCAGAAATAAATGCTAGTTCAAACAATGACTGAGTCTGTGCCAAAGATAAGTAAAATCCAAGCTGTTTTATTGGTAAGCGCTTTCACCCTGTAAGGGCTTTGTCAAACCATAAGAAACAAACACTGAATAAAATCAAGTAACATTTTTTAAGGAAATAGGGCTGACATCACTTCCTGTTCCTGATTAAAACTTTTCAGTATGCAAAAATAATGCATGTCATTAAAAAAATGCATGCAGAAAACTATATATGTATAAACAATACATATATAAAAATATATATATATATAAAATATACATCTGTATATAAAGGCAAATATAAAACATTTGTTAACATTCTAAAATATGTATGTTTATCTCACAGTGAGTCTCCTATTCTTAAGAACAGGTTTCAATGGAATGTTGTCATTCAGGCCTGGTCTCCGGTCTGCTCTAAGGCTGATAATCCATTTTAATTCCAATGTTTCAGTGTAATTGCATGTATCCCCTCCCCTAACACTGGGTTCATTGATCTGTATAACTAAAAATACAAATGAATGTTCATTGTCACGTCTATAATGTGTTTAGAAAGTGCATTGTGTGGAGACAGTGTACGAATGTGATAAAGGTGTTCCCTTACATTATCTCGTAGGTGTCTGTCTGTCTTGCCTACGTAGAATGCTTGACAAGCAGTGCACTTAGCTAAATAAATGACGTGATGTATTGCAATTAGCACTGAGTTGAAACCTGAAACAATAGGAAGTAACTGGGTGAATAAACTGGGAACTGGTATCTACAAATTTGCAAAAATTACAATAATTACACAGAGCAGTACCCACAATATTGTTCAAACACTCATTAGACTGTATAGATAGGCGAGGGTAGCAAAGTAATCTATGTAGGTTAGACTTGTTCCTGTATCTAAAAATAAGGCTCCTCACCAACAATGTCTTTAAGATGTGAATCAAGTAAATGTAGATTCCAATTCTTGTTCAAAACCTTCAATATTGTGGGTACTGTTCCGTGTAGTTGTTGTAATTTTTGCAAATTTGTAGATACCAGTTCCCAGTTTATTCACCCACTTACTTCCTATTGTTTCAGGTTTCAACTCAGTGCTAATTGCAATACATCACATGTCATTTATTTAGCTAAGTGCACTGCTTGTCAAGCATTCTACGTAGGCAAGACAGACAGACGACTACGAGATAGAGTAAGGGAACACCTTTATCACATTCGTGATACACATTCATTTGTATTCTTAGTTATACAGATCAATGAACTCAGTGTTAGGGGAGGGGGATATAAGCAATTACACTGAAACACTGGATTTAAAATGGATTATCAGACTTAGAGCAGACCGGAGACCAGGTCTGAATGACAAAATTTCATTGAAGCCTGTTCTTAAGAATAGGAGACTCACTGTGAGATAAACATATTTTAGAATGTTAACAAATGTTTTATATTTGCCTTTATATACAGATGTATATTTTTTATATATATATATATTTATATATATATATATATATATATATATATGTATGTATAGTTTTCTGTATACATTTTTTATTGACATGCATTATTTTTGCATACTGAAAAGTTTTAATCAGGAACAGGAAGTGATGTCAGTCCTATTTCTTTATAAAATGTGACTTGATTTTATTTAGTGTTTGCTTCTTATGGTTTGACAAAGCCCTTACAGGGTGAAAGCGCTTACCAATAAAACAGCTTGGATTTTACTTGTCTCTGGCACGGACTCAGTCATTGTTTGAACTAGCATTTATTTCTGCTGCTTGAATAAGCCTCAGTGACTGCTGGATTTATGCTGATTTTTGTTGTCAGCCTTGGTTTGCTCCTGTGATTCTCTTTTGGATCATTTATTTATTTTATTAGTAACAGGAACATTTGGACCGTGATAACACTTACTCTTATACTATATTAAATGTTAATAAGACTACTTCCTGCAGGAGCGTGGCTATATCAGGTATGTGTAATTTATCCAGATGCCAGGCCGAAATGCAATGGGAACTGATTAGACAGCCTAAATTGTGATCACAAATGTACACCTGGTTTACATTGTATACCAAGACTGAGACTGTGATATTTCTTAGAATTCCATTTACTTTGAGGTACATATCTCTTGGTGGTAATATACATAAATAGCAGGGATATATGAAAGGTGTATTTCACCCCCCCCAAGTGGCTCTCTATTTGTATTTTCATACGGTTTCTGCCTTCTCCCATTTTATCGGCATTGGGGGATCAGTATTGTCAGAAGTGCAACAGGTAGTGCATTCATTTGGTGCAGAAACTGTGGGTTCAATTCCTGCACCAGGTAAATGGATTGCAGACACTGCAGTACAGCATAAGGGGGGTGCTACATTCCTAAGTGTGTCGTCTTTTGGATGAGATGTTAAACCGAGGTCTCATCTGCTTGAGTTGGTTGTAGCTCAGGTGGATGTAAAAGATCCCATGACACCTTTCAAAGAGTAGAGGATGTTCACTAGGCCAGTAGGACTAACCCAGTCAACAAATAAGTACAATTATGAAAGTTCCATAGAATCCTTAAGGCTGGCTTATTTGTGCAGAGATTACTTTGATGATCTATATCTATTACTGTTATTTGAGGTTAGGTCAGTCACACTGCAGCAAAGATAGAACTTGCATGACTTAATCCTGTGCCATAATAAGGTTACCCTCTGAAACTTTTGGTTCAACAGTCTTAGCATTCTAAGCACACGTTGTGGACCTGCATCAGTAGCAGTCCAGTTTTATCATATTGAATCTTTCAAACTATAGTTGCTATGTATTAACTCATTGTGCTGGTGAAGTGTCAGCCAGCTTGACATTGGGAAGTCAGTTGGACTTCCTGTGACACTTTTATAAATATCACATCAGGATTTTAAAAACATTTAATAAGTCCAAGAATAAATATCTTCATTGATGCAGTGTATATACTAGGCCATATTAAACCATACTGACTTGAGGTAAGAATTTCTTCTACATAAGAGGGATATTCTTATCCTGTGGAAGTACACACTACAGTGGCTGGTTTTCTTTTGTCGATAAAATGGGTGTAAAGAAATAGCTGATGTTAAGTTGTCAATCTCGCCTTCATTCTTGCTTGATGGGTTCGGAGCCGATCCTCGGCTCCGACTCGGCACTTTGCTAAGCTCGAGAGTCACTTTTACCAGCTCGAGGCAGCCCCATATCCCATGATGCAAGGCGGTAAGTACCCAGATCTCGTTTGCCGCTTCGCTGATGAGGTCCTCCTTTTGCCAGCTCCTGGTAAGTGTTTAGATTTAAACTTCTAGTTGCCCCAAAATTTAATAATAACCACTTTTCTATAGAATACTTTCCTTTTTACTTAATTGTAAGCCCTTTTCTGACTAACTTTATTTTTCCTTCCCCTTCTTTTTAGTCAGGCCTTTATTCCCTCCCACCCCCCACCCACCCCTGTTAGGGTGTGTGTGTGAGGGGTTAATTATTGTTTATTCTTTAATCTTTAGTTGTCTGATTGGGACTGTGTGTGTGTACTGTTTTGTGCACAACCATGTCCAAAGAGCAAAGGGTCTCAGGCTTCAAGAAGTGTGACTCGTGCTGTCAGAAGATGTCTCTGACAGACGGTCACACTTCTTGCTTATACTGCCTGGGACCTCTCCACCTGCAGGACTCCTGTGCAATTTGTCACTCCTTTAGCCAGAGAGTCCTGCAGGAGAGGAGAAATAAGTTGATTTTAAGGGGTCTCCTTAAACCGGAGGGCTCTCCAGCCAAATCGGCTCCGAGCAAGACTTCTAAGTCTACCAAGGCCCAGGCTTCTGCTTCTAAGCCTGCGGCCTCGGCTCCGACTCCTTTGGAGTCGAAATCGGCTCCGGCTGGAGACGATCCTATCTTGCCAAAATCTTCGGCATCGATGGCTATCGGTGCCGATACTGCAATGGTCACCTTGGTGTCGGCTCCGACTGGCTCCGACCACCATGTGGCTCAGGCTTCGGTGTTGGCGCCGACCGGCTCCGACACCATTACAGTTATGTCTGTATCGGCTCCGGCTGGAGCCGATGCATCGAAACTTTCATTCGGAGCCGAAAAGTTATCGGCTCCGTCTGGATCTGTAGTTTCTTCGGCTCCGATGGTCCCTTCGAGGAAGAGGTCCAGGTCCCCTTCCTTGGAACCGATACTGTCGGCTCCGGCCTCACCTCTCCCTTCGGAGCGGAGCCATCGGAGCCGATCATCGAGGTCGTCCAGGTTATCAGACCATGATTTAGAGAGGGTGGTAAGTAGATTGTTAAAATCACAGGCACTGGCCCAAATGCTGCATAGTCCGTCTCAACAGACAACTATTAGTCCACACCCTCTTCATGTTCCTCCTTCGACTCTGCCTCAGAGTTTGGAGCTGGAGTCTACGGGAATAGTTACGGCTATGGCTGAAGGACAGATCCTCCCCCTTTCTGCACCTTCAGCATCTACTCTTATCTCCTCCTCGAGACCTTCCTTGGAGGGATTCGGTGGCCGGGCTTCCCTGGTCTCCTCCGAGGGGGTGAGTGGCATCGGACCCTTGTCCGACCCCGCTGTTCCCCTTGGAGCCTCGGCCTTGGTGAGCTCGGCTCCAACATCTGCCTCGGAGCCTTCCCTTTCGGTGGGCCCGGGAGTCCCTGTTTCTTCGGAACGGGTTCTCTCGGATCTTCCAGGGAGGGGAGCCTTTGAGGTGATGAAGAGTGTGCTGTCCACTGGGCTCAGTCAGCAGTCTATTCCCTTAGCTCCTCCCTCTACGGTGCCTGTCGATATCTCTTCCCACTCTCTTGCTCCCGGACCTAGAGATCCACCGCCTCAGGTTTCCCCATTGGGAAGAACCCCCTCTTCCGAGGATTCTCCTGACCCGTCAGGAGATCCTCCTTGCAAGAGGACTTGTAAGAGGAAGCATCTGGACTCCCCTGAGTCTACCACCTCAGATACTGACTTAGATGAGTCGGAGGGGTCCCCAAGATCCCCCTCTGAGGATGTCTCCTTTTCAAACATCCTAGAACTCCTAAAACAGAGGGGAAACTGGCCCTCCATCAATCCCTCCGAGGATGAGTCGGTATACCTAGAGGCGTTTGGATCTCGACCCTCCACCTCTTGGGTGTCTCCTCCTTTCGACCCCCTGATGGAGGTTATTGCTCGGAAGGCTTGGGCTGCTCCTGATTCTGTAGAGCCAGTTCCTAGGAGGCCGTCTAAATTTATTACAGCCCCTTCTGAAAAACAATTCCTTACAAAAGGTGTCCCTGTTGATGCCATGGTGGTGGCGGCCGCCACTAAGAAGGAACTTGCAGATCCTTCTGTACCAGTCCATCCTCCTAACAAGGATTCTAGGACCATGGACAGGTATGGTAAGCAGATATTTTCCTCAGTGACCTTTGCCATGCGGTCGCTGAATTATTTATGTCACTTCACCAGACTCCAAAGGGACATCCTAAAAGAACTAGGTGAAGTTGTACAGGATCCTACAGCTCCAGGGGCTCAGGACAAAATTGCTTCCCAGCTCGGAATCCTTAATTCTATAGCAAACTCCTCCATGCGGCTGATCTCGTATGCAACAGATGGAGCGAGTAGAGCCACAGGTACAGGAGTGGCTCTTAGACGTCAATCCTGGATGCAACTCTGTAATTTTGCAGATCCCTTTAAGGCGTCCTTCACAAACTCTCCCTTTGATGGGTCAGCATTGTTTGGCCCTCAAGTGAAGGATGCATTGACCAGGTGTGAGCAGGACGGCAAGACTCTTTCTGCCGTAGGGGTCCGTTTTTCTTCCCCATCTAGACCTTACCCCAAAGGTCAGAAGGGTGGAAAAATGTGGTTCCGTAAATCCCAAGGAGTCACACCGGATACACGTGGTCAGTTTACCCCTAGAGGCAGAGGGGGTAATAATAACAGACGCAGCTCTAGAGGCAGAGGGGGTCCACAAAACCAGGGAAGCAGAGAGCCTCTCTCTGACAAGCCCTTCCAGCATCCCTGAGGTGTTCCCCGACTGTCCTTCCTTGGAGGCAGTCGGGGGAAGACTATCGCTGTACCCAGAAGTCTGGCGTTCCCTCTCTCAAGACAGATGGGTACAGTCGATCATATCCGAGGGTTACAAGATTCCTTTCGAGGAAAGTCCTTTCACTCACAAAAATTCCCTTCCAGATGTGCCACCCGGTCTAAGGGAAATTGCAGAATTAGAAGTATCAAAGCTTCTACAAAAAAGAGCCATTCAGCCAGTTACAACAGACCATTCAGAGCCCGGAATCTACTCAAGATTCTTTTTGGTCCCCAAAAAGACGGGAGACTGGAGACCAATATTGGATCTCAGCAGACTCAACAAGTCTGTGAGAAAGACAAGATTTCGAATGGTCACACTTCAATCAATTTTGCCCTTCCTAGAAAAGGACAACTGGATGTGCTCAATAGATCTTCAGGACGTGTACTATCACATAAAAATTCACAGACGCTCCAGAAGGTTTCTCCGCTTTCGGCTGGGGTCGTCATTTTCAATTCAGAGCCCTGCCCTTTGGTCTCACTACAGCCCCCAGAGTGTTCACCAAATGTATGGCAGTGGTCACGGCTCACCTGAGACGTCAAGGATTCCAGGTGTTTCCGTATCTCGATGACTGGCTCCTTTCAGCCACCACCAGGCATCAACTTCTTCAAGCCAGGGATTGCACCCTAAATCTCTGCACTCAATTAGGAATTTCGAACAACTACGAAAAATCCTCCTTATTGCCCTGCCAGTCTATTACTTTCATAGGCGCAAACTTAAACACTGTTCGGATGTCAGCAACCCTCACAGACCAAAGAATCTCAGATATCCAAAGTCACGTGAGGATCATCCTTGCCAGCAAAAAGGTACAAGCCAGAATGGTTCTGAAGGTGTTGGGCCTCATGGCTGCGGCTATTACCCTTCTTCCCCTGGCCCGCTTCTACATGCGTCTTCTTCAATGGATGTTGTTCACCCTGTGGTCTTACCAACAACTTCCCATGCGTCACCAAATCCTGGTGACGCAAATTTGCAAGAATCATCTATCATGGTGGATTTCTTCTCCCCAGATTCATCAAGGCAGACCCTTTGTATCCCCGCCCCGTAGCCACAGTCACTACGGACGCCTCCCTGATCGGGTGGGGGTCATTATCAGGGCAGGATGGTTCATGGGACATGGCAACCGTTCAATACCACCTGCACATAAATGTCCTAGAGATGAGAGCAGTGCTTTTAACGTTGCAAGCCCTCAACGACTTTCTTCCCTTGGGAACAATTGCAGTTCACACAGACAACATGTCTGTAGTATGGTATATCAACAAACAGGGCGGAACCAAGTCCTACCCCTTGTGTCGAGAAGCTCTCAGACTTTGGCAATGGGCGATCTCCTCTCATCGGTTTCTGGTAGCAACGCATATCCCTGGGAAAACCAACATTCTAGCGGACAGATTGAGCAGAGCTATTCTCATGCCTCACGAGTGGTCTCTCAAGCAATCTATAGTGGAGGAGATTTTTCTAGAATGGGGCCACCCATGTTGCGATCTTTTTGCTACTCCCCAAAACAGCAAATGCCCAGACTTCTTTTCTCTCTTCCCACTGCCAGGCCATCCCCCCAGAGATGCTCTAACCCAGGATTGGCCCCAGGGACTTCTTTATGCCTTTCCTCCTTTCCCGTTGATTCCACAAGTACTCCAGAAAGCCACCGTTTTGAGAGCCAAAATGATTCTCATTGCTCCCTATTGGCCTTGACAAATTTGGTTTCCGTTCCTCCATCGTCACCTTTTGGTGCAGCCGTAGCATCTGGACCCAGTGCCAGACCTTCTGATTCACCAATCGGGTCAGCTGCATCGGTCTGTTCCTTCTCTCAACCTCACAGCATGGTTGCTCCACTTCCTTCCTTAGCCAGGCTTCCTATGATCTCTAATCCTGTTAGGGATATCATAGTGGCTTCCCTTAAATCCTCTACTAGAAGGATTTATACCAGCAAGTGGAAACGCTTCTCTTGTTGGGCAAAATCTAAAAATATAGATCCTTTTACTGCCCCTGTTCAAGCAGTTTTGGATTTCTTAGCGGAAATCTTTCACTCGGGCTCTTCATCTTCCATGGTCAAAGTTCAGTTGGCTGCTATCTCGAACTTTCATGTCGGGTTTGCAGATCACAACATTATGTCCCACAGGCTTTGTAGAGCTTTTCTAAAAGGAATTTTTCTCCTGAAACCTCCAGTCAGGAGCCCTCCTCCTCAATGGGACCTAAATCTAGTGCTGACATCCTTAATTCTTCCTCCCTTCGAGCCAGCTGTTACATGTTCCCTGAAATTTCTTTCATGGAAAACACTCTTCCTTGTTGCTATTACCTCGGCAAGGAGAGTGTCGGAACTTCATGCCCTCTCTGTTCATCCTCCTTATTTGGTCTTCCACAAAGACAGGGTATCCTTGAGAACTAATCCAACCTTTTTGCCTAAGGTGACATCGAAAAATAATTTGAATCAATCTATTGACCTCCCTGTATTTTTCCCTAATTACTCAAACAGATCGGAACAAAAATTACATTATCTTGATGTTCACCGCCAACTCGGATATTATTTGGACAGAACAAAACAATTCAGGAAATCCGAGCAGCTCTTTCTTTCTTATGCTGATAACAAGAAAGGCCTTCCTGTCTCCAAAGTGACCTTATCTAGATGGCTTTCTTCCATCATCTCTGAAATCTATCAGCTCAGGGGAAAACAGCTGTGCTCAAAACCTAAAGCGCATTCAACCAGAAGCTTAGCCACTTCCACAGCTTTTCAGGCTAGACTTCCATTAGACACTATTTGTGCAGCAGCCACTTGGGCCACTCATACCTTTGTTTCTCATTAGAAATTGGATTTGGCCTCCAGGGATAGAGCCAGTTTTGGCTCTACAGTTCTCAAGAGTCTGTTCCATTGAGCCACCCAGGATAGAGGTGCTAGGGACGCGGTCCCATCAAGCAAGAATGAAGGCGAGATTGACAACTTAACATTGAGAAGTTATGTACCTACCATAACGTTCCATGTTAGTTGTCTTCTCGCCTTCTTTCTTGCACCTCCCTCCTGCCCCCTGGCCTGGACAGACCTTTTTCTCCCTATATGGAAGAATGCTTCTTAAGACCAGCTAGTTCTGGTCTACCTTATAGCCCATCCTTCAGGCTTTTTGCCTTTCTTTCCTTCTGGGAAGTTTTTAGTGCTAGGTGTTATTGCCTATAGGTAACAAACGAGATCTGGGTACTTACCGCCTTGCATCATGGGATATGGGGCTGCCTCGAGCTGGTAAAAGTGACTCTTGAGCTTAGCAAAGTGCCGAGTCGGAGCCGAGGATCGGCTCCGAACCCATCAAGCAAGAAAGAGGGCGAGAGAAGACAACTAACATGGAACGTTATGGTAGGTACATAACTTCTCATTTTACCATCTTAGCAAGAAGTGCATCTGCATTGCTGACTATTTTGATATGTTTTAATTTGCTGCATATACAGTTATATCTCTTCAAAATGTCAATATTTTCTGACAAATTCTTCTTGGCAAGCTTTCCAGATAGTCAGCTGCAGTATTTGCACATTTTGTTCAAGGCATTTTATGCATCTTGAATTGTGTGAAAAATTATACTGTTTGTGTTTCTATTTGTTGTGCTTACCGGACACATGAATCTGCAGGAAAAAAATAATATTAAGTTGTCAATCTCGCCTTCATTCTTGCTTGATGGGTTCGGAGCCGATCCTCTGCTCCGACTCGGCACTTGCTAAGCTCGAGAGTCACTTTTACCAGCTCGAGGCAGCCCCATATCCCATGATGCAAGGCGGTAAGTACCCAGATCTCGTTTGCCGCTTCGCTGATGAGGTCCTCCTTTTACTAGCTCCTGGTAAGTGATTTATACATTACTATTTTTGCCCCTTTTTCAGTTTAAAGTTAATTTTTAACTTAAATTTTATAGTTTTAGACTAGTTTTAGTCCTTTTCTGACTAAAATTCCCTCTCTCCAAAAAGTTTTTAGTCAGGCCTTCTCCCATCCCACCCCCCACCCCCCTTTGTTAGGGTGTGTGTGTGTTTGTGAGAGAATAGTTTTTCCCTTTTTCTTGGGATTGTATTTTTCTTGGACAGGTGTTGTGTGTGTGTGTTTACACCATGTCTAAGGAAAGGGTCTCAGGCTTTAAGAAGTGTGACTCGTGCTGTCAGAAGATGTCTCTGACAGATGGTCACACTTCTTGCTTATACTGCCTGGGACCTCTCCACCTGCAGGACTCCTGTGCGATTTGTCATTCTTTTAGCCAGAGAGTCCTGCAGGAAAGGAGAAATAAGCTTATTTTGAGGGGCCTTCTTAAGCCGGAGGGCTCTCCGGCTAAGTCGGCTCCATCTAAGACTTCTAAGTCTTCCAAGGCCCAGGCTTCTGTGTCCAAGCCTGCAGCCTCGGCTCCGACTCTTTCAGAGTCGAGATCGGCTCCGGCTGGAGCCGATTCTGGTTTGCACAAACCTTCGGCACCGATGGCTATTGGTGCCGATTCTGGTTCGACCACTTCGGTGTCGGCTCCAATCGGTTCCGATCACCATGTGGCTCAGGCTTCGGTGTCGGCGCTGATCAGCTCCGACACCCTTACTTTTATGTCTGTATCGGCTCCGGCCAGAGCCGATGCATCGAAACTTTCTGTCGGTGCCGAAAGCTTCTATGGTTTCGTCGGCTCCGATGGTTCCTTCGAGGAAGAGGTCTAGGTCCCCTTCCTTGGAGCCGATACTCTCGGCTCCGGCTTCTCCTCTCCTCTCGGAACGGAGCCATCGGAGCCGATCATCCAGGTCATCCAGGCTTTCTGACCATGATTTAGAGAGAGTGGTCAGTAGATTATTAAAATCACAGGCACTGGCCCAAATGCTACATAGTCCGTCTCAACAGACGACTATTAGTCCACACCCCATTGCAGTTCCTCCTTCGACTCTACCCCAGTGTTTGGAGTTGGAGTCTTCGGGAATGGTTTCTGCTACGGCTGAGGGACAGATACCCCCTTCTGCTCCTTCAGCCTCTACTCTTATCTCCTCTTTGAGACCTTCCTTAGAGGGATTCGGGGGTCGGGCTTCCCTGGTCTCCTCCGAGGGGGTGAGTGGCATCGGACCCTTGTCCGACCCCACTCTTCCCCTTGGAGCCTCGGCCTTGGTGAGCTCGGCTCCGACATCTGCCTCGGAGCCTTCCCTTTCGGTGGGTCCTGGAGTTCCTAGTTCTTCAGAACGGGTTCTCTCGGACCTCCCTGGGAGGGGAGCCTTCGAGGTGATAAAGAGTGTGCTGGCCACTGGACTCAGCCAGCAGTCTGTTCCCTTAGCTCCTCCCTCTATGGTGCCTGTCGACATCTCTGCCACTTCTCTTGCTCCCGGACCAGAGATCCTCCGCCTCAGGTTTCCCCACTGGGAAGAACCCCCTCTTCCGAGGATTCTCCTGATCTGTCAGGAGATCCTCCGCGAAAGAGGACCTGTAAGAGGAAACACGTAGACTCCCCCGAGTCTATCACTTCAGATACTGACTTAGATGAGTCAGAGGGATCCCCAAGATCCCCCTCTGAGGATCTCTCCTTCTCAGACATCCTAGAACTCCTTAGACAGAGGGGAAACTGGCCCACCAATAATCCCTCTGAGGATGAGTCAGTATACCTGGAGGCATTTGGATCTCGGCCCTCCACCTCCTGGGTGTCTCCACCTTTCGACCCCCTTATGCAGGTTATTGCTCGAAAGGCGTGGGCTGCTCCTGACTCTGTAGAGCTAGTCCCTAGAAGGCCTTCTAAATTTATTACTGCCCCGTCGGACAAGCAATTCCTCACGAAAGGTGTCCCTGCTGATGCCATGGTGGTGGCGGCTGCCACTAAGAAGGAACTTGCAGATCCTTCTGTACCTGTCCATCCTTCTAATAAGGACTCTAGGACCATGGATAGGTATGGTAAGCGGATGTTCTCTTCTGCGACCTTTGCTATGCGTTCGCTGAACTACCTATGTCACTTCACCAGACTCCAGAGGGATATCCTTAAGGAGCTAGGTGAGGTAGTACAGGATCCTACAGCTGCAGGGGCTCAAGAAAAAATTGCTTCGCAGCTAGGAACCCTTAATTTTATTGCTAACTCCTCCATGCGACTGATATCATATGCTGCAGATGGAGCGAGTAGGGCCGCAGGTACAGGTGTGGCTCTTAGACGCCAAGCCTGGATGCGGCTCTGTAATTTTGCAGATCCCTTTAAGGCGTCTTTCACAAACTCTCCCTTTGATGGGTCAGCTTTGTTTGGCCCTCAAGTGAAAGAAACGTTGACCAGGTGTGAGCAGGACGGCAAGACTCTTTCTGCCGTAGGGGTCTGTTTTTCCACCCCTTCTAGACCTTACCCCAAAGGGCAGAAGGGTGGCAAAATGTGGTTCCACAAATCCCAAGGAGTCACGCCGGATTCACGTGGTCAGTTTACCCCTAGAGGCAGAGGGGGTAACAATAACAGATGCCGCTCTAGAGGCAGAGGGGGTCCACAAAGCCAGGGAAGCAGAGAGCCTCTCTCTGACAAGCCCTTTCAGCATCCCTGAGATGTTGCCTGGCTGTCCATCCTTGGAGGCAGTCGGGGGAAGACTATCGCTGTACCCAGAAGCCTGGCGTTCCCTCACTCAAGACAGATGGGTACAGTCGATCATATCCGAGGGTTACAATATTCCTTTCGAGGAAAGTCCTTTGTATCACTCAAATTCCCTTCCAGATGTACCACCCGGTCTAAGGGAAATTGCAGAGTTAGAAGTCTTAAAACTACTGCAAAAAAGAGCCATTCAGCCAGTTACAACAGATCATTCAGAGCCCGGAATCTACTCAAGGTTCTTTTTGGTCCCCAAAAAGACAGGAGACTGGAGACCAATATTGGATCTCAGCAGACTCAACAAGTCTGTGAGGAAGACAAGATTCCGAATGGTCACTCTTCAATCAATTCTGCCCTTCTTACAGAAGGACAACTGGATGTGCTCAATAGATCTTCAGGATGCGTACTATCACATAAAAATTCACAGATGCTCCAGGAGATTTCTCCACTTTCGGCTGGGGTCCAGTCATTTCCAGTTCAGAGCCCTGCCCTTTGGTCTCACTACAGCCCCCAGAGTGTTCACCAAATGTATGGCAGTGGTCACGGCTCACCTGAGACGTCAAGGATTCCAGGTGTTTCCGTATCTCGACGACTGGCTCCTTTCAGCCACCACCAGGCATCAGCTTGTTCAAGCCAGGGATTACACAATAAATCTTTGTTCTCAATTGGGCATCTCGATCAACTCAGAAAAATCATCCTTATTGCCCTGCCAGTCTATTACTTTCATAGGCGCAAACTTAAACACTGTTGGGATGTCAGCTACCCTTACAGATCAAAGAGTCTCAGACATTCAAAGTCACGTCAGGATCATTCTAGCCAACAAGAAGGTACAGGCCAGAATGATTCTAAAGGTGTTAGGCCTCATGGCTGCGGCCATTACCCTTCTTCCCCTGGCTTGCTTCTATATGCGCCTTCTTCAATGGATGTTGTTCACTCAGTGGTCTTACCAACAACTTCCAATGCGTCACCAAATACTGGTGACACAGATTTGCAAGAATCATCTTGCTTGGTGGATCACTTCTCCCCAGATTCACCAAGGCAGACACTTTGTACCCCCATCCCCGGTAGCCACTGTCACTACGGATGCCTCCCTGATCGGGTGGGGGGGTCATTATCAGGGCAGGATGGTTCATGGGACGTGGCAACCTTTCGAATACCACCTGCACATAAATGTCCTAGAGATGAGAGCAGTGCTTTTAACGTTGCAAGCCCTCAACGACTTTCTTCCCGTAGGGACAATTGCAGTCCACACAGACAACATGTCTGTAGTTTGGTATATCAACAAACAGGGCGGAACCAAGTCCTACCCCTTGTGTCGAGAAGCACTCAGACTTTGGCAATGGGCAATCTCCTCTCATCGGTTTCTGGTAGCAACGCACATCCCTGGGAAAACCAACATTTTAGCGGCCAGATTGAGCAGAGCTATTCTCATGCCTCACGTGTGGTCTCTCAAACAATCTATAGTGGAAGAGATTTTTCTGGAATGGGGTCGCCCATGTTGCGATCTTTTTGCTACTCCCCAAAACAGCAAATGCCCAGACTTCTTCTTTCTCTTCCCTCTGCCAGGCCATCCCCCCAGAGACGCTCTGACCCAGGATTGGCCCCAGGGACTTCTTTATGCCTTTCCTCCTTTTCCTCTGATCCCTCAAGTTATCCAGAAAGCAACCATTTTGAGAGCCAAATTGATTCTCATTGCTCCTTATTGGCCTCGACAAATTTGGTTTCCGTTCCTCCATCGTCACCTTTTGGTGCAGCCGTGGCATCTGGACCCAGTGCCAGATCTTCTGATTCACCAATCCGGTCAGCTGCACCGGTCTATCCCTTCTCTCAACCTCACAACATGGTTGCTCCACTTCCTTCCTTAGCCAGGCTTCCTATGATCTCTAACCCTGTTAGAGACATCCTAGTAGCTTCCTTAAAATCCTGTACCAGGAGGATTTATACAAGCAAATGGAAACGTTTCTCTTATTGGGCTAAAGCCAAGAATATTGATCCCTTCACTGCTCCAGTTCAAGCAGTTTTGGATTTCTTAGCGGAGATTTTTCACGCGGGCTCCTCTTCTTCCACAGTTAGAGTTCAGTTGGCTGCTATCTCGAACTTTCATGTCGGGTTCGCAGATCACAACATTATGTCCCACAGGCTTTGTAGAGCCTTCTTGAAAGGAATTTTCCTCCTGAAGCCTCCAGTCAGGAGTCCTCCTCCTCAATGGGACCTAAATTTAGCGCTGACATCTTTGATTCTTCCCCCCTTCGAGCCAGCTGTTTCTTGTTCCCTGAAATTTCTTTCATGAAAAACTTTATTCCTGGTTGCTATTACATTGGCTAGGAGGGTGTCTGAACTTCATGCTCTATCTGTTCGCCCCCCCCCATTTGGTCTTCCACAAAGACAGAGTATCATTGAGAACTAATCCAACCTTTTTGCCTAAGGTCGCCTCAAAGACGAATTTGAATCAAGCCATTGATCTCCCTGTATTTTTTCCAAACTATTCAAACAGATCGGAACAAAAATTACATTATCTTGATGTCCACCGCCAACTCAGATATTATTTGGACAGAACAAAACAATTCAGGAAATCCGATCAACTCTTTGTTTCCTATGCTGATAACAAGAAAGGCCTTCCTGTCTCAAAAGTGACCTTATCTAGATGGCTTTCTTCTGTCATCTCTGAAGTTTATCGGCTCAGGGGAAAACAGCTGTGCTCAAAACCTAAAGCACATTCAACCAGAAGTTTAGCTACTTCTACAGCCTTTCAAGCTAGACTTCCTTTAGACACTATTTGTGCAGCGGCCACTTGGGCCACTCCTCATACATTTGTTTCCCATTACAAATTGGATTTGGCCTCCAGGGACAGAGCCAGTTTCGGCTCTACCGTCCTCAAGAGTCTGTTCCATTGAGCCACCCAGGATAGAGGTGCTAGGGACGCGGTCCCATCAAGCAAGAATGAAGGCGAGATTGACAACTTAACATTGAGAAGTTATGTACCTACCATAACGTTCCATGTTAGTTGCCTTCTTTCTTGCGACCCTCCCTCCTTCCCCCAGGCCTGGACAGACCTTTCTCTACAAAGAATTATAGTTCTGAAGACCATACAGAGCTGGTCCTTCTACCATCCTGCAGGTTTTTCTCTTCTTCTTTCTTCCTTTGGGAAGTTTTCATGCTAGGTGCTATTACCCTTTTCTCATCAAACGAGATCTGGGTACTTACCGCCTTGCATCATGGGATATGGGGCTGCCTCGAGCTGGTAAAAGTGACTCTCGAGCTTAGCAAGTGCCGAGTCGGAGCCGAGGATCGGCTCCGAACCCATCAAGCAAGAAAGAAGGCGAGAGAAGACAACT
This sequence comes from Protopterus annectens, assembly GCF_019279795.1. NCBI lineage: Eukaryota > Metazoa > Chordata > Ceratodontiformes > Protopteridae > Protopterus > Protopterus annectens. The sequence continues at coordinate 235,036,281 of NC_056748.1, read as the reverse complement.
AACATGGAACGTTATGGTAGGTACATAACTTCTCATTTTACTAAGCTTAAGTTCCTATGTTATAAAACTTTGGTGTACGTTATAGTACTAGCACAGTACCGTAATAATTAAACATTTGGGTAAAACAATGGTTTAGTGGCACAGGACCTGCCCTTTGGTCTTCACAGTCTCTCTTAGACTGTAATACAAGCACTTGTACTTTGTATGTATAAACCTGTGTGTGTGTGTGTGATAAACCCAAAGCATGTTTATAGTTGCTGGCTTGGCTCACCGGAGCTCAAACCATAGTTGCTTAGGAGTAATAGCTTTAGTTGGCATTTGCTTGTGTTATATTTCTCGTAGCCAGTGGTGGAAGGTCTGAGGCAAATGTTCCTCTGAGAGCAAGGGAGGTTTTATATTGCCTTTTTAGTGATCTTTCTTTGTCTGGTTTTCAAGATAAGTGCTACATTGTTTGTTGGTGATCACTCTTTCACCAAAGTCCAACAGCTTTGTAATGACCACAGTAAATAAGCATGGTATGAGATGCAAAGCCCCAGTCCAAATGCAGAATACTTCCAGGGATCTTAAGATGCCTGGTCTTGTATCGCCATGGTAGTTCTTAGCCCTTGTATTTTGCATGCAAATGACCCAGAGATGAACCAAACAAGGATATGTAAAGTGATGAGCTTGAGTATATGCACATGACAATTTGTGTACATGATTACAGGCAACAGCTACAGTCATGTGGTATGTAAACAAGCAAGGAGGAACCAGATCTTATCCCTGTGCAGACTAGTCATGATTGTCTGAGAAGTGGCATCTTGGCACAGTCTGTCCCTTCCAGCAACTTGCATCTGCTGAGCAGAATACTATACCGGGCTCACTGAACAGGTTCAGAAGGGACCTCACGAATGGATGCTACACCCAGAGATCTTCCAGGAGATAGTCCACCTGTGGAAATTTCCCCAGATAGAGCTGTTTGACTTCATTCACAAAAAACAATTACAGAAGTACAGTACCAGGGCTCCTTGCAAACAGGCCTGGAAAACAGATGCCTTTTCTTTCCCATGGATTGGAATACTCCTGTATGCATCTTTCTTTCCCCTGATTACCAGAGTCCTACTAAAGCTCATGAAGGACTGTATTGTGATTTTCTTGGTAACTCACATTTGGCCTGGACAGCACTGGTTCTCCTTTCTTATACACTGGGTGAGGGCAGTTCACCAATAACTTTCTTAGAGTGCAGTAACGGGTGTATTACCTACCCCAACATTCCAAGCCTATACCAGACTGTTTGGATGATAGATATTTGATCCCTTTTATGCACCTCCAGAGGATGCACAGCAGGTGTTAAAGAAGGCTATAAAACCTCATAGTAGAAAATTATGTTTAGTTAAATGGAAAAGATTTTGAAGTTGGTGCCATACCAGAGACCAGGACCCGCCAGGCAGCAGTGCCACTGATTCTGCAGTACCTGTTTGAATTGCTCGATTCTGGCCTGTTACACTTCTATCAAAGTGTACCTTTCAACTATTTCAACCTGTATGCCAATACATTTCTACCTTTTTCTCTTTCCTTCCAGGAAAACAGCCCTTAAAACAGTGTTGTGTGTTAGACCAACTAGGAAATGAGCATTGTCCTCACTGGATCTGAATTTTGTGTTGGAAAAGCTAACTCCATTTAAACCTTCAACAAGTTACACCTCTAAAGATCCTTAACTGGGTGACAGCTTTACTTGTTGCTCTGGCCTCAGCTAGAGGAGTATTTGAGTTGCAAATCCTGATGTCAGTTCAGCCCTTTTTGATCTTTCATGATGATAGAGTGACTCTTAAAATTAATCCATCACTTATGCCTAAAGTAGTTTGAGTTCACTCTTAATCAGTCTCCTCACTTCCTGTTTTCTTTCCCCAACACAAAAACAGAGGAGAAAGAATACTTCATTCCCTGCATGTCCACAGACTGCTCAGGTACTAACTGTGGAAAAGACAAACTGTTTCATACTGGTGAACCATCTCTTTATTTCTTACGAAGATCATAAGAAGAAAAGGCAACCAGTTTCCAAGCTTATCCCGATGGTTATCCCAGGCAATTCATTTCTGCTGTTCTTACCTTGGAAAAATCCCTTCTTCCTCCCAGAATGTTAAGGAACACTCCAGTAATGCTCTGGCTACTTATGGGGCTTTTTGGAAAGGGATGGGCTCTCATTACATGCTTTCACTAAACATTGCAAAACTGATTTCCATACCAAAGTTTGAACAAGATATGCTAGATCTGTTTTCAAGGCTCTTCAGGACTCTGGTCCTGCATCCCCCTACCTTTCTGTTAGTTGTCACACATAGTATTATGCTACTGAACAATGATCTAATGAGATCTAATGGTGAATATAGTAGAGTTGTGCAAGTTAACTTTTCCAAACTTATTTTTTGTTTTCATCTCACTCTATAAATACATGTATGTGTGTGTGTGTGTGTGTGTGTATATTATTTATATATGTGTGTGTGAGTTTATATATATGTGTATATGTGTGTGTGTGTGTGTGTGTGTGTGTGTGTGTGTGTGTGTGTGTATATATATATATATATATATATATATATATATATATATATATATATGTCTGTGTGTGTGTGTATATATATATATATATATATATATATATATATATATATATATATATATATATATATATATATATATATATATGTCTGTGTGTGTGTGTGTGTGTGTGTGTGTGTGTATGTGTATGTATACACACACACACACACACACACACACCATGGGCCTCTTTTACAGGAGGTTTAAAGTTTTACACAAAAGAAACTCTAACATGGCTGGGCTTTTCTTGCAGTTTTTACTGAATGGCTTGTATGTGTGACTTTTTTACCCTTTGGTTTGGAAGGAAGTTGGGATATTTTCGGGCATCTTATTTATGGACCTCAAACTTGATTTTGAAGCCTTGTGTTTGTAAAGTACAACCAAACCATCCACTTATGCTGTGCTGAAGAGGTCACTAAAAAGACCAAAACATGCATGTCCACAGCTAGTGAGGTGTGGCTGTATTTGCTTGAATATACTCCTAAAGCTTTAAAAAGGGAAAAAACGTCATAGGTATTCAGAAGCCGTGTAGCTTAAGCACTGTATATTCTTAAGGGGCTATTTGCATATATCCCATGGGTCTCCTTTACAGCAGGTTTAAGGTATTACACAGTGGAAACTGTAGAGTGGATAGGTTGTTTCTTGCAAATTTTACTGAATGGTCTGTGTGGCCTTTTTACCCTTTAGTTTGGCCCAACACACACTTGTAAATGTAGAGCGAGAGAGACAGCGAGAGATCAATACACTTTTTCTTTCTTTTAGCCAGGATGGAGTTCCCTCCCAATGTTTCAGTCATGACATAACATATTTTGATCTATCAGGACTTGTCATATTTTCTAGTTACAACCTCCCTTTGTTAGAGGCAATGAAAGCTCTGAATTTTGATGCCCATAAATCCTTTTTTATACCAACTTGCTGTCATGCCTCAGAAGACATTATGGATGCAAGGAATGCATGCGGGATGGGATGCTTGTTTAAACCTCTCTCCCTTTTTTTGGACCTTGTAATCTGACAAAAGTTAAATACCATTCATTTGTAGTCTAGGACAACCCATAAGAAATGTAATGAAACAAAAACCCTCTACTGCTACTCAGCAAAAGTGATTCACATAACTAGAAAAAGTAATGCCACAAACTCAAAAATTATTCTTCAGTCAGTGCTCACTGGTTTGGGTTACTGCTTGGCCAGAGGATGGCTATTAATACACGTGATTTTCTATCTTTTTCTAGTCATGTTATTGAGTCAATCCTGATGAGGTATAGTAGGGGGGAGTTTTATAATGCTACATTTCTTACGGGCTGTCCTGGATTATGAATGTTTTGTGGCCTTGAGTTCTCGCTTAGATTTTTCACTTAATGCCTTGCTGTAGACAATTTTTTCTAGTCTGATTTGTCACTGTATGGATCCCTTTGACCATGCAGTAACATAAATGGCCATATTGCCTGATATTTTCCTCGTGCTTACTTTTTTTTTTTTTTTTAACAGTCTCTTTATTGACATTTCTTAAATGGCATTTCCATTGAGTTCAATACTAAGAACAAACATATCAGACCAGAAAACAAAAATAGATAAGTATTAAGTACAATGAAATGTAATAGAGTGATAAAATGGTGTTATCACATATGATTAGCAAAAAAGTTGAGAATATTAAATTATTCAGTAAACTATGTACATATATTCATATGTACTGCTTGCCAATAAAACACAACCAATATGATGACATTGTAGGTGTACTTGGTATGTAATTATTTCTGTTGGGTAAGAATAAAATTATCACAAAAGTGTATTGATTATAAGTAAATGATGGAGGGGGAGAGGTGTTTGGGACAGTGTGTTGAGAAAAAATAGTTTTATTCCTTAATAATTGGACATTGGTAGGAGTCAGTGAGTGTTTTCAGTATATGATCCATTAGCGAGTTCCAAAATTCAGCAAAATGTTTTTCGTTTTTGGGTATGCATTAAAAATCTGTGTGCTGTTATGTAACTAATAGCTATTTGTACAAATTCATCCCAAGACATCCGAGTTCTGTCTTTCCAGTTCAGTGTAATATAGTACTTTATAAGTGTGAATAATGGAATTAATATTCTTTCTTGTTGTTTCTGTAGCTTCACAGGGGGAACATGTAATAGGGAAATTTCCAGGATAATGTAGATTTCTCATATCCCATTTTGCTTAATCTGACTTTGAGTGAACACCATAATTTGTATGAGCATTTACAGGTCCAGATTATATGAAGTAGGTCAGCATTCTGGCTATCACAATGTGGAAGCAATGTGTACCTTACCCCAAACACACAAATTTAAACCTACTTCATCTCATGCGTTTATAACCAGCTTGTTATTTAGATATGGCTCAATGAAATAATTAAGAATGTCTAGTCATAGTAGGTTGTTATGCATGTTCAACTGTCTAAGTTCTCTCTCACTCTTCTTGTTGGTTAGTATTTAAACTACAACTTTTAACAGAATATTTGTTTTTCTTTTTTTATTTAGGAAACTGAGCAAATGCAGCGGTATAATCAGCGTCTTATTGAAGAAATGAAGAACAAACACACTCAGGAGCGTGCAAGGCTGCCAAAAATTCAACGTAGTGAAGCAAAGACTCGCATGGCTATGTTTAAAAAAAGCTTGAGAATCAATTCTAGTGGATCTCCTGAACAGGATCGGGAAAAAATTAAACAGGTAGTAAAAGCTTCATAGTAGGCGTCTGAAATGGTTTAAATTATTTTAGCCTTTTGGTATTATGAATGTTAGATAATCATCTTTTGTTAGGTTGACCTGCATTTATCAGTCTGAAATTTAGTTTTCTGACTCAGCATAGTAAAGCCTGATGGCTCTATTTGGAATGCTCTGTCCTTGCAGATCGTTATAGTGGGGAGGGCATCTGCAGTCAGCATTGAGATCCACAATGTTATTTTCTTTTCCCTGTTTGCTTGTTCGTTGTTGCTTTTATCATCTCCCTTGTATCAAGAGTTATACCTTCTGTTTGTCACTGCTGTCCCTTTTGTGGACCTTGTAACCTGATAAAGTTAAGTTGTTATAGGTAAATGTTTTGTTTACTTAGTGTATATAAGTGTAGCATACTGTGGTTGATACAGAGGGTTGAGGCTGTGAACTGTTAATGTAATGTTTCCTGCAGTCCGGGGTTTGATTCCCTCAACTTCCATTTTACTACTTTGTAGATTTTGGCAAGTCACTTAATCATACAGTTTTCCTGCTCAATCTGAAAAAGATCTTTGTGGACCAGTGCTATCCAACAGTTAACATGTATAAGTAACTAACAAATAAACTTTGTCATAATATGTAGCTAATATTTGTGTGTATAATTTAATGGGGCTGTGAGTCATTTCAGGTGTACTTGGTATAAGTATTGGATAAAGTTAAGAAGATGTGGTCTAGTATTTTTGCCATTGTTATGAAGCATATTAGGGTAACAGAGTCAGCGAGTATTTGATGTTTGGTATGTGAGTAGTTAGTTGGAGTAAGTAATTTGTGGATTGGTCTACATTGGAGTTAAGCAATGTGCTGATAGCTTTTAAGAAAGTTTCCAGTGTTTATAGGTTTCAGTAGGATGGGCCCAGGAATAGGTTTCTGTAAAGGTAATGCAAAGGAGGGCATGGTAGGGGATCAAAGTAAAGCTCAGTAGGCCAGATCTGCTGCAGCTCCCAAGAAGAAACCAGTCAATCACTGCAGGTCTCCAGCAGTACATGGGTTCCTTCTTTTATTAAATGTATGACAGCCAACTTTATAGTCATACCCTGAGATTTGTCGTGTTTAGTGCCCAAATTGAAGGAAAACAAGACCAGGGAGGTAACCTAGACAAGGAGCAATAAAAAGAGACGACCTTTCTTGCAACAGGTCTGATGACAGAGACTCTCTAAACCCAAACACTTAGCAGTTGTCTAAAGTTCAGTTGCTAGAGTGCAAGTTTAAAGATAAGTGTAAACTTGGAGCTATCATCAACTTTCCTGGTACTCATAGATTCTACAAGAAAGTCTAATAAGCATATGCAAGCTTTGCCACAGCCGTGACCACAAACTAAATGCCAAAACATGTAATGTTGTACCTTTGGTAATCTGAAGCGCCCCTTCTCCTACTACATTAATGGTAACTCCCTCAAAACAGACAGGGCACATTGCTAGCACTAGGTAGCCACAGCTGTCAGGAAATATTCTGTTTATCCCAGCTAATTACGAAGGTTTAGAGATGATATACCTCTCTACTTCTCCCCTGTTAGGCCCATAATTGAGTGCAGTGCTTCCTGTGGCATGTACTTATCCAGACACCGTTTTGTTACAGCGAAAATTAAGTGCCTCAGTTCTATTACCAGTGCAAATTGTTTTGTATGTGTTATTTCTCTTGACTGTCTTATACAGACTGATTAGAGGTGATCTCTCCCTAGCATACATGGCCTGAAATAATTCTGTCTTAGATTTATTGATGATTACTAGGCTAATGACCCTTTACGGCCTTTTTAAGCCTAACCATGTTTCCCAATTGTATTGGACAAGGTTTGATACCATATTTTTTATGTGGAGTACATATAGTTTGGTTATATGACTTTGGCATGAGTGGTCATGCATTTACAGGATCTATCTTCTAATAGAGACATAGGTACGAGACCAAGAGTAAGTTTTCGATTCCCCATCCACTGGTCCAAGTAATGCTTGAGAAAGTGTTGGGAAGCCTGTTGCAGAGAAGGGTCAATATCTTGAGATACATACCTGGCCCACTAACATGTCTTATTTATGTTACAGTTAACATTTAGATCCTGGATTTGGGTATCTCTTATGCTATTTGCTTGGCTGATATGTAGTAGATCTATCAAAATGTTTTCTATATAACGTATTCTTTTTGTGAGGAACCTGTGTGAACACTCCATTTGTTGCATATGCATGGTGAGGTACATACCAAAGGAGGAATTATACTCAATGACTGGTCTAATGAGGGATAAGTACAGTGGAATAATGGCATCTTTGGACTTAGATGCCATATCGTTTATTATTTGCACAACAAAAAAATGATTTCCTACTACAATAGACGCATGATGGTCAGTAGCCATGTTACTGTCCACATGCATTCTCAAATAACTGAACACGGGATATACTCTGTGGTGTATTATCAATGTAACAATTTCCCAGGATGGACTAAGGTTATTGTATATTTCTTGGCATTCAGTTTTAGCCCATGACTTTGGCACCAGTTATTAGTTTGTGTCAGGCCTTCTTGGAGAGTATTTGTTTCTTCAGAGGAGTGTATGACTGCCGCTAGTTTGTAATCATATGCAGACTTGGTCAGCCAGAGGCCACTGACATTAGCCTTAACTTCAAAGAAGAAGGTTCTAAAAAGGAGTGGCCTCAGAACCAGTCCCTGAGGGGCTGCACTAGTGACTGGCCTTCTTGTAGAGGTAGACTCCCCTATCCTGTCTTCTTGGGTGCTATCTATGAGGCAGTTTGGCTATCCGGCAACTGTCACCCACTGGATAGCCATTTGTCTCTCCAGCGGGTGACAGTCATTTATACCCAATGTTGTGAGCTTGTCTACACTGCTCAAGTGGAGTATTGGATCTGATACCTTGGTCAGAGTAATATAGGTCTTATGCACTGTTTTGCCCTCATCTTTGCTTTTGTGACCTTCTCAAAGAAGTCTGCCAGGTTGGGTAGGCATGATTTACCCTTGACAAAACCAAACTGGGTTGGGTCCAGTGTCTGAAGGTTTTTAGTGTCATTATTTATCATATCCATGATTCTTTCCATGGCTTTACATGTGAGACTAGTCAGACTTGCGGGTTTGTAGTTAGCTGGGTCTGTAGATGGCCAGCCCTTGTGCAGATGGATAACAGTTTAAGTCTTCCATTTATTCCACATGAAGCCTGTTAAGAGACTAAGGGTAAATAATAAATTTACTGGGCCCAGTAAGTCATGCTTCCTAGAGTGTTATCAGGACCCATCAGTGCAATATTTTTGGCCTTGGAGAGAGCATTGAGAACCTGTTCCTTAGTGATAGTTGGTGGAGTTACTTTTGGGGGTATGTCTTGAGAGGTTTTAAGGGGAAGAAAGTAGGGTAAAGTTGGAGATGAATTTATCGGGCGCTTACTGGTTCGACTCTCAGCTAGAGCGTGTTCTGCGTGGAGACATGCGTGAATGGGCATGCCTTCGTTGAAGGTTGTGCGTTAGGGCTGGCAACTCAGCACGTAAAAATCAACTGCCAATCATTAGCGGACCGGAGTTCCGCTGTTGCGACCCCTAACCGGGAAAAGACGAAAGACACAACAACATTCATTTGAGAGACCTAACTTTCCTCAGTCGGGTATAAATGTTTAAATGTCGAATCTGTGAGTGGCGAACGGTCGGAATGTCATACAAAACACCGACTGTGACATTTCCGACCACTCTACCACCTAAACAAGTGCTACCATGGGTCAAAAGGGGGGGGGGGTATTTTGCTTTGCACAACAATTGTTTTCGCAATTGAGAATTTGCCGCACTGCTTTCGAACATTTTCTGATCGGCCATTCACTGGCCGATCATATGAATGAATTTATCACCCTGTAGATTTACCATATCCCCTAATTCAGTATAAATGGCTTCATTTATGATTAGTTTGGCACATTGTTATGTATTGCCTTTGAGGTTACAGATACAGCTAACGATTGCCTTGTGGTTGTCCATACCTTGAGTGGCTACTTTAACCTCCTGTTCAACTTTGACAGACTTGACTAATATCTCTGAGTTGCTTATTTAGCTTGACAGAGGAATTCTTTCCTTGCTGGACACTGCATTCTTAATTTTGAACATGATTTTCTTTTTGTTATGCAACCTGTTGATGTTATTCCACCAGGCTGGCTTTTTTTTCAACGTGGTCCTTTGCTTATTTTGGGTAGGCACCACTGCCTCTTTGCTGCTATATGTATGGTTGTAAAGGGTTTTTGTTAATAATTCTGTCTAAGCTGCAGAGTTTCCTGGGTCTTGAGCCACCTCTTTTTTTTTTTTTTTTTTTTTTTACAAAACTGGCACACACATTAGTAACACATGTACCAAGCACCTTAACCTTCAAAGTAACTTTAACCAAACCTACTGGATTGGTATTTACCCCAGTCAAATAATTCCTGTCCTTTCCTCTGTAGCACTCCCCTTCATATTAATATAAATCCCTCACCCTCTTCCGATGCAGTCTGAATGAATGGAAGGATAAACAGAAATACAACCCCGGTTTTACCCCACAAACCTTATAGAAAGAGTTAGGAAGTAGTGGAAATTTGTAGGCTGTAAATGATCTCTTTGAACCACTGCTGTTTAATAACCTGTGAACTTACGAACCATGAATTAGTGCTGTTTCTTACTTTGTAGTTTAAATAAACATTTCTTTCTGTTGTTAGAAAATTGTCTTCATATTTTATTTGTTCAGTTTGGTAACCTGGGCAAAGCACTGATCCAACTTGGACCTATATATCGCAGCCTGGACTTAAAGAAATAACATTTGGCAAGCAAATTAACAAGAAATTTAACAGAGACAAGTAATTGTTTGTGAAGATAACTGTAAGCAAACCATGACAAAGTGATAATTAAAATTTATAAAGCTACTGGAGAATGATTCGACTGAAGAGATGAAAGGGAGCTAGAGTTTTGAGGTGAAGGGGCGAGGGGCACACTGTGGTATAGTTTGTATGCTAGTGAGAATAAGGAAATAGAAGTGAGCACACCATGGTCAACCATTTGCAATAATTATAATGAGGTAAAAGATTTCAACAAGTTTTAAACTGAAGATGCATTTTAATACCTCCTCAAGCTGCAGCTGCTTGTACTAGATGAGGAAAGCAGGAGAAGGGAGAAAGGCTTTGGGCCTCTTTAGATGATAAAAATGTTTTGGACGACTTTAGATAGAAACGTGTGTGAATTCAGCTGCAGATGTATGTTAATCCCATCTGAAGTTGCTGGGTCTGTGTTTTGAATGGGGACAGGCAACACCCTCCTAAGGCTCATAAGCTCACAGGTAAGTACCAGCCACTCAGTCTGCAGACTATTACAAGCCTAGCCAATAACCAGATAGTGATCCAAGGTCAGAATCCTGTATCTTGTGTCTGTAAGGTGAAGACCTTAACAGTTTTGTCAACCCCGCCCCCCCTTAACAAAATAACTGAGATATAGAGGTAACCAGAATTTATGCATAAGTTTTGTTGATTGGGTTAGTCCCACTAGGCCACTGGCTTCTTTTTAGGGGAGACCCGAGATGATATTTATACTGTATGACGGAAGTTTGGCCAGGACACCGGGGAACTTCCTCACCCTTTCTGATAAGTGCCTTGAGATTTTTTTTACATTCACCTGAGCTTCCACCAACTCAAGCAGATGAAGCACAAGTTTAACATTTCTTCTAGAGGACAGTACATGTAAGACTGTAACACCCCCCTTAAGGTACACTGCAGCATCAGCATTACAAAAAACAATCCAAGTATGTTGTGTTGTAATATTGCCCACTGCCTTCTGTGCCAAAGGAGAGTATGCTACCTGAGCTACTGAGCTACTGAGACTTATCAGTTGAGCTACTGTGAGGGAGAAAGGCTTTGTACTACTTTGAATAAAAATTCTTTCGGACTTTAAGTAAGAAAAATGCCTTTGTATTCAGTTGCCGTTACGGATTAATCCTTGTCCAGGTTGCTGCCTCTGTCTGTAGGATGGTGGAGGGGTCAGGTATTATACTCAGAGAGAGAGAAAAGCTTTGCACTTTTGATTAAAAATGCCTTTGAACTTCTTTTACACAAGAAGTTTCTTAGTATTCATTTTGCAGGTATATGATGATCCCTTCCTATTTTACCACTTCTTTGCATGGTGTGCATTGGGGGGGGGGGGGGGCAGAAGTACACATACCAGGAGAAAGGCTTTAAACGTCTTTAGATAAGAAAGATATTTGTGTATTCATTGCAGATGCATCTCCACCGCTGTCCAGGCTTGTTTATTTCATTTTTATTACCAGGGTAGAGCTCTGATCCAACTTGTATTGGTTTCATGCTCAGCCAATGTGTAAATCATGCAAAAAATCAGTTGTACTTATACGTTATAAAAGCAGTCAACACAGTATACAAATAAGTAGTACATGTTGCAATACAAGCAATTCATGTTAAAGTATATTGTATAAAAGATTCAAGAAACTGTATAAGTAGTTAATTTAGTGGTTGTCATTTTGGAGGTTCTTTTTAAACAGAATTTCTTAAGTTGTTTTATTATTTGAAAACATCATTTTGTTTTGATTATTAGGTGCTTTTAAGTTTTTCGCCTTAAATAAGGATACTTTCTGTTAGCCTGCCTACCGGTTAATCCTACTGCTTCTTCATGCTATGAGTTTCAACAGTTCTTAAAAGATGTCCTGTATATCAGGCTTCTTAGAAAATCCAGTGATGTCCTCCTATTCTCATGCTGCAGTATACATAACTGTAGGGAGGTCATTGCCTGTAGCACCAGACATTCGGCTAGTATACCAGAGTCTTAGGAGCAGGGGTACGTGTGACATTGCCTGTCAGAGCCATGATCTGACGTCGGCTATAAAAGTGACGTCTACATGTACCATTTCAGAACTTTTCTGCTGAAGTGATTTACGGACCTCTGACCGCCAGCCCCGGGAATCAGTTTGATCGTTGTTGCGGCCATCTAGTACAGATAAGTACCCTTTTGGGTACCTTTTTTCTAGATTTTCAAACATGCATGTCAGCTAGGAAGGGGAAGTTTGCTTGTGGAAGACAAATTCCACAAAACAATCCAATAGCTGGAAACAAAGTCTTAAAACTTTTATTAAAAAAATCAGGTTTTTGATTCTGATGAAGTCTGTGTGTTGGGACGAAAGTGCTAAATTGTTTTTTAATTTTGGAATAAACCTTATTTTTTAATAAAAGTTTTAAGACTTTGTTTCCAGTGTATCTGTTGAATTGTTTTGTGGCTTTTGGTCGCTGTGTCCCCACTTCGTGTTGGTTTAGAAGACAAATTCCACATAGGGACAAGCATGATCAGTGTTTGTTTTGTTTAGGTGAAGGCCATGGTCATACATCTTGTGACATCTGCAAGTCTTTCCTGCGCAAAACGTTCTGCAGTTGTCTGGCTGTCTTCAGCTTTACAAAAAACAAAAGAAGCAGCACAAACTGGATAAAGAATAATTTCTTTACTGGATTCTGGTACCTCGGCCTTCGCCTTCACATGGAATAATGTTGTAAAGTACAAACCAGTATAAATACACACCTCACACAATCAGTCATGTTAATTAAACAATTAATCAATCAAGAATAAATATATCACTTGTTAAAGAAATATACATGAATATAAATATACATATATATATAATAAATATATACTCACAAAAATAAATATTATTTCATATATTATACTTCTAAATTCATACCATTGGGAAATAGTGTTCCATAATTTACAATGAACTTTGATTCCATATTCAATAATTTATTCTGAAAATTTATATTACTTTCTCCCTTTCCCCATGGTTTTGCCAAAATACTGAATTTGAAACCAGTATGATCTCCCCTATGAAATTGGTGGAAGTGGCTTGCGACTGGACTATCAAGTCTGTTGTTCCTAATATCCCCCAGATGTTCCAAGATTCTTAACTTAACCCTGCGTTTTGTTTGTCCTATGTACCATTTCTGTTCTGTGCAGTTACACCCAGTAATATATATCACCCCTGAAGAATTACAATTAAAGTGATCTAAAGCATGGTATGTAACCCCATTAATTTTATAGCCATCTAAATTAATAATTTTGTCACAAATCTTACATTTGTTGCAAGCAAAAGAGCTTGCATTTGCTGCCCTATCCTTCCTACCCTTGCTTCTAATTAATTCCTTCAGATTTTTGCATCTTGTATAAGAAAAAACAATATTATGTGGAACAATGTTCCTCAAAAATTCATCACTGGTTATAATAGACCACATATTCAAAACAATTCTCTTCAAAATTGAAGAAAAAGGGGAAAATTTGTCTACAAAAAATATTTTATCCATCACCACAGGATCCTTTTCCTTAAAAGAAATTGATTTGTTCACAAATCTCCTCCTGTTTTTGGCTGTAATTCCCTGTCCATTCAAATTTAACATTTCTTCCACTTTGGTTCTATGTGAAAAAAACGATATTCCTGGAATAACCTCTGTTCATCAATCTTCTACAAATAATGTCAAATTCCCTTTGGACATTTACATTCTCAGATGTATTTAAAGCAATACGCCTGAATTCGCCAAAAGGCAAAGACTCAATTAAGGAATGGCTATGCATGCTAGTTGCATGCAAAAAATTGTTTACAGCTGTCTTTTTATGAAATGGCTTATGTTCTACCGTCCCCTTTGTGCCAATGTAAAAATGCACATCCAAGAAATCCATATTCTTTGTATTAATCTGATAAGTAAAATCTAGTCCACATGGATTCGATTTCAAATCCGTAATAAATTCATCAAAATCTCTCGGATTACCCCTACATAGAAACAAAAGGTCATCTATGAATCTCTTGTAAATCAAAACATTATTTTGAAAAAACTTTGTCGTGTAAATGAATAAATTTTCAAAGTGGCCCATGAATAGAATGGCATATGACGGTGCAAAACTGGCACCCATAGCCGTTCCCTCTTTTTGTAAGAAATATTTTTTATTAAATTCAAAGACATTATGAGTGAGACAAAATTCCACCAATGAGATGATAAAGTGGGTTTTTGGTCCTTCCCCCATAAAAGAATAAATAGCCTCTAAACCCCATTTCGTAGAAATGGATGTGTATAATGAAACCACATCCACACTGGCCCAATAGTAATTATCTTGCCATGTCTTTCCTCTAAAACTATCACACACCTCTTTTGTGTTCTTTACATGGGAAGGAATTCTCACTAAATATTCTTTTAGTATAGAATCCAAAAATATGCCCACATTTTGTGAAAAAGCCCCTTTTCCCGAGACTATTGGACGTCCAGGTGGGTTTGTCAAATCTTTGTGTATTTTTGGCAAAATAAAAAATCTGGCATCATTTGGACTTTTGATATGCAGTTTCCTAACATCACTTTGGGAAAAGAAACCAAGCCTTTCACCTTTTTCTAACAGTTCCAAAAGTTTGTTATTAAACTCAACAATAGGATTCATAGATAAAGACATATAAACCCTATTATTTGAAAGTAACTCAAGAGCTATGGAATTGTATCTATTCCTATCAAAAACAACCCAATTGCCACCTTTATCTGATTCCAAAAATACATATTTATCACTCATCTCTCTTAGCTTACATAATGCTTGACATTCATCCTTGTTCAAATTATAACATTTTGTATGTTGTTTAAATAAAAAATATTCATCCTTAACCTGCTTATATAAAGCCTTTTCAAAAAAGCTTATACAAGAATTGTTTTTAACAGGATTAAAATCACTGGTACATGGGACCTTGGGAATAGTAAGTTTACCATACCCTGTATTGTATTCAAACATCCTATTGGTCTTATTAACATTCCTATTTACGATACTTTCAGCATCATCATAAATATCAAATATTTCATTTTCATGAATGGAAATATCCATTAATGAACTATCCAAAATTGAATCATTGGCAACATCAGGAATATCATCACAATTGGTATTATAACCAGTGTCTATGGTCCGTCTGTGAAAATAAACTTTTAAATACAATTTTCTGCAGAAGGCCTTAACCTCCAAAAGAACCTCCGCTAGTGTAGGAATATGTGTAGGAATGAATTTCGTACCCATTTGTAAAACACTGACCATGTTTTCAGTTAGCAAACAATCTGAAAGGTTAATTATATTCAAACAGTCCTGGCTAGAGAAAGTATTAACAGCATTACAGAAATCACTATGTACAAATGAAATACTTGGTCTCGTAAACACAGACCTGGTTGTTAATAGTCCATTAGTATCTTTTATTCCCTCTCTGCTGGAAACGCCGATTCCGACCTTTTCTTTGAGTCGACCCCTCGCTAGAAGAAGCACCAGAATTTAATGTCTCATTAGAAAGACCCTCCGTGCTGATATTTTCAAACGAAACACTTTTTTTACTTGAACTTGCTTCTATGGAGGAAGTGGAAGTGTCCCTGGTATTCCTTTCGTTTCGCGCTCTGAATCTATTGTTGTTCCAAGGAGTTCTACCACGCCCCTTCTTAAGGTTGTATTGCCAAGAGAAAATTTTACCGGTACTGTAATCATTTTGGTCTCTTGTAAACTTCCTTTTCTTGCGCAGAATAACCTGTTGTTCTATTTTAGTGACACTTGATTTAATACTCACAATATTCTGCTCACAAACTGAGTCGGAATGTTTTGAAAAAAGTTCTTCTTGCATAGAGATAATTTCAGAACGTATTTTATCAAGTGTTCTTACATTGCGTTTGACCAATATTTTTAGCCAACCCAATGTACACTTTAAAGAGACATCTTTCCACTCTTCAAATAAATCGGCGTCCTCATCCGAAAACTCATACGCTGGTAAGCGGTCTACCCTGAGACCTCTAGGGGTAATATTAGAGTCAATGTACTTCTCAAGCAATTTGATGTCATAAAATATTGTTGCTTCTTTTACCATTAAATTCTCCAGCTCTTCGAACCGAGCTAAAGCCTCATCCGAACGTTGTAGCCACGGATCAGAGGAAGCCAACTTGCTTTCTCTGTCCCTCCACACTGCAGAGAAATCCAAATTGGTTGCAGATCTGTGAACAGTCCCAGGTGTTCTGGCTGCTCCATTAACACTCATGTTCAATCAAGAAAAAAACACACTTCTGGATCCAAGAATCCAATCGAAGTCTCCACAAAAAACAAAAGAAGCAGCACAAACTGGATAAAGAATAATTTCTTTACTGGATTCTGGTACCTCGGCCTTCGCCTTCACATGGAATAATGTTGTAAAGTACAAACCAGTATAAATACACACCTCACACAATCAGTCATGTTAATTAAACAATTAATCAATCAAGAATAAATATATCACTTGTTAAAGAAATATACATGAATATAAATATACATATACATATATATATATATATATATATATATATATATAATAAATATATACTCACAAAAATAAATATTATTTCATATATTATACTTCTAAATTCATACCATTGGGAAATAGTGTTCCATAATTTACAATGAACTTTGATTCCATATTCAATAATTTATTCTGAAAATTTATATTACTTTCTCCCATTCCCCATGGTTTTGCCAAAATACTGAATTTGAAACCAGTATGATCTCCCCTATGAAATTGGTGGAAGTGGCTTGCGACTGGACTATCAAGTCTGTTGTTCCTAATATCCCCCAGATGTATTATAAATTGGATTTCTCTGCAGTGTGGAGGGACAGAGAAAGCAAGTTGGCTTCCTCTGATCCGTGGCTACAACGTTCGGATGAGGCTTTAGCTCAGTTCGAAGAGCTGGAGAATTTAATGGTAAAAGAAGCAACAATATTTTATGACATCAAATTGCTTGAGAAGTACATTGACTCTAATATTACCCCTAGAGGTCTCAGGGTAGACCGCTTACCAGCGTATGAGTTTTCGGATGAGGACGCCGATTTATTTGAAGAGTGGAAAGATGTCTCTCTAAAGTGTACATTGGGTTGGCTAAAAATATTGGTCAAACGCAATGTAAGAACACTTGATAAAATACGTTCTGAAATTATCTCTATGCAAGAAGAACTTTTTTCAAAACATTCCGACTCAGTTTGTGAGCAGAATATTGTGAGTATTAAATCAAAAGTCACTAAAATAGAACAACAGGTTATTCTGCGCAAGAAAAGGAAGTTTACAAGAGACCAAAATGATTACAGTACCGGTAAAATTTTCTCTTGGCAATACAACCTTAAGAAGGGGCGTGGTAGAACTCCTTGGAACAACAATAGATTCAGAGCGCGAAACGAAAGGAATACCAGGGACACTTCCACTTCCTCCATAGAAGCAAGTTCAAGTAAAAAAAGTGTTTCGTTTGAAAATATCAGCACGGAGGGTCTTTCTAATGAGACATTAAATTCTGGTGCTTCTTCTAGCGAGGGGTCGACTCAAAGAAAAGGTCGGAATCGGCGTTTCCAGCAGAGAGGGAATAAAAGATACTAATGGACTATTAACAACCAGGTCTGTGTTTACGAGACCAAGTATTTCATTTGTACATAGTGATTTCTGTAATGCTGTTAATACTTTCTCTAGCCAGGACTGTTTGAATATAATTAACCTTTCAGATTGTTTGCTAACTGAAAACATGGTCAGTGTTTTACAAATGGGTACGAAATTCATTCCTACACATATTCCTACACTAGCGGAGGTTCTTTTGGAGGTTAAGGCCTTCTGCAGAAAATTGTATTTAAAAGTTTATTTTCACAGACGGACCATAGACACTGGTTATAATACCAATTGTGATGATATTCCTGATGTTGCCAATGATTCAATTTTGGATAGTGCATTAATGGATATTTCCATTCATGAAAATGAAATATTTGATATTTATGATGATGCTGAAAGTATCGTAAATAGGAATGTTAATAAGACCAATAGGATGTTTGAATACAATACAGGGTATGGTAAACTTACTATTCCCAAGGTCCCATGTGCCAGTGATTTTAATCCTGTTAAAAACAATTCTTGTATAAGCTTTTTTGAAAAGGCTTTATATAAGCAGGTTAAGGATGAATATTTTTTATTTAAACAACATACAAAATGTTATAATTTGAACAAGGATGAATGGCAAGCATTATGTAAGCTAAGAGAGATGAGTGATAAATATGTATTTTTGGAATCAGATAAAGGTGGCAATTGGGTTGTTTTTGATAGGAATAGATACAATTCCATAGCTCTTGAGTTACTTTCAAATAATAGGGTTTATATGTCTTTATCTATGAATCCTATTGTTGAGTTTAATAACAAACTTTTGGAACTGTTAGAAAAAGGTGAAAGGCTTGGTTTCTTTTCCCAAAGTGATGTTAGGAAACTGCATATCAAAAGTCCAAATGATGCCAGATTTTTTATTTTGCCAAAAATACACAAAGATTTGACAAATCCACCTGGACGTCCAATAGTCTCGAAAAGGGCTTTTCACAAAATGTGGGCATATTTTGGATTCCATACTAAAAGAATATTTAGTGAGAATTCCTTCCCATGTAAAGAACACAAAAGAGGTGTGTGATAGTTTTAGAGGAAAGACATGGCAAGATAATTACTATTGGGCCAGTGTGGATGTGGTTTCATTATACACATCCATTTCTACGAAATGGGGTTTAGAGGCTATTTATTCTTTTATGGGGGAAGGACCAAAAACCCACTTTATCATCTCATTGGTGGAATTTTGTCTCACTCATAATGTCTTTGAATTTAATAAAAAATATTTCTTACAAAAAGAGGGAACGGCTATGGGTGCCAGTTTTGCACCGTCATATGCCATTCTATTCATGGGCCACTTTGAAAATTTATTCATTTACACTACAAAGTTTTTTCAAAATAAAGTTTTGATTTACAAGAGATTTATAGATGACCTTTTGTTTTTATGCAGGGGTAATCCAAGAGATTTTGATGAATTTATTACAGGTTTAAAATCGAATCCATGTGGATTAGATTTTACATATCAGATTAATGTAAAGAACATGGATTTCTTGGATGTACATTTTTACATTGGCACAAAGGGGACGGTAGAACATAAGCCATTTCATAAAAAGACAGCTGTAAACAATTTTTTGCATGCAACTAGCATGCATAGCCATTCCTTAATTGAGTCTTTGCCTTTTGGCGAATTCAGACGTATTGCTTTAAATACATCTGAGAATGTAAATGTCCAAAGGGAATTTGACATTATTTGTAGAAGATTGATGAACAGAGGTTATTCCAGGAATATCGTTTATTCACATAGAACCAAAGTGGAAGAAATGTTAAATTTAAATGGACAGGGAATTACAGCCAAAAACAGGAGGAGATTTGTGAACAAATCAATTTCTTTTAAGGAAAAGGATCCTGTGGTGATGGATAAAATATTTTTTGTAGACAAATTTTCCCCTTTTTCTTCAATTTTGAAGAGAATTGTTTTGAATATGTGGCCTATTATAACCAGTGATTTATTTTTGAGGAACATTGTTCCACATAATATTGTTTTTTTCTTATACAAGATGCAAAAATCTGAAGGAATTAATTAGAAGCAAGGGTAGGAAGGATAGGGCAGCAAATGCAGGCTCTTTTGCTTGCAACAAATGTAAGATTTGTGACAAAATTATTAATTTAGATGGCTATAAAATTAATGGGGTTACATACCATGCTTTAGATCACTTTAATTGTAATTCTTCAGGGGTGATATATATTATTGGGTGTAACTGCACAGAACAGAAATGGTACGTAGGACAAACAAAACGCAGGGTTAAGTTAAGAATCTTGGAACATCTGGGGGATATTAGGAACAACAGACTTGATAGTCCAGTCGCAAGCCACTTCCACCAATTTCATAGGGGAGATCATACTGGTTTCAAATTCAGTATTTTGGCAAAACCATGGGGAATGGGAGAAAGTAATATAAATTTTCAGAATAAATTATTGAATATGGAATCAAAGTTCATTGTAAATTATGGAACACTATTTCCCAATGGTATGAATTTAGAAGTATAATATATGAAATAATATTTATTTTTGTGAGTATATATTTATTATATATATATATATATATATATATATATATATATATATATATATATATATATATATTTATATTCATGTATATTTCTTTAACAAGTGATATATTTATTCTTGATTGATTAATTGTTTAATTAACATGACTGATTGTGTGAGGTGTGTATTTATACTGGTTTGTACTTTACAACATTATTCCATGTGAAGGCGAAGGCCGAGGTACCAGAATCCAGTAAAGAAATTATTCTTTATCCAGTTTGTGCTGCTTCTTTTGTTTTTTGTGGAGACTTCGATTGGATTCTTGGATCCAGAAGTGTGTTTTTTTCTTGATTGTCTTCAGCTTTACTTAGAAAACCAGAGGCTCCGGCATTTTGCGTTGGGCATGGAGGGTGGGGTAGGTACCTCCGAGGAGTTGCCACATAAGAAGACTAAAAAAGGTTAGGCCTGATCCCCATGCTGCATGTCAGGAGTCTGGTGAGACTCTCGAGGCAGATGTTAGCCCAGGGGTCCAATTGGATGTCTGTTAAACCAGCTAGAACGTAACCATGATGGGACCTGGTTTGGCGGAAACTCTGAGTATGTCTGCTGAGGTTGAACAGCCATCAGCCCTTGATGGCGAGGTGAAACCATGGCTCGTGGCATCGGAGGGCCTTCTCCTGCCTTTCCATCCAACCAGGCTTTGGCTTCCAAACCTATGCATCCTTCTACTCCTGTTAAGAGGAAACAAAAATTAAAACAGAGAAACAGAACCAGTTCCTGGATGGGAAGCATTTTCCCCAAATCTTTTCAGAGCCTTCCAGGCTGTTCAGTCTCAGGTGCCCTAACCAGCCCCAACACATGTGCAGGCCTTAGAGGATTCGGAGGAAGAGCTGTCCTCTTCTGATGAATCACTTACTTATTGTTCCCAAATTAAATCTCCCAAAGACTTCATTACTTTTGAGGAGGAGGACACTGTCAGTCCTGAATCTCCAGCGGAAGATTTCTCCTTTGGGGACACCATTTCTCTTATAAGAGAACATTTCAAAGGGCAGGTCTCAGATGTTTCAGAAACTAAAAAGAGGTATTTTGAACTAGTACAGATAGACCAGCCCTCCCCATCTGCAGTCCATCCCCTACTTCTAGCCTTACATGATGCCTTTCTGGCTGCATCTCAGCCCCCTGCTTCCAAATGTCCAGACAGGTTTTATAAAGTTCCTCAGGATACACAGTTCTTGTTCAGGAACCCCCCCCCACCCACTGCAGACCAGCCGTCATAGCTGTGTCAGCAGACAAATCATCCAGACAGCTGCCTTCCGCTTCTCGGTTTCCCACAGACAGACATTAATTTTATGGATAGGCTAGGAAAGAAAGTTTATACTTCTTCCACACTAGCCATCCGAGCCCTAAATTATCATACACACATGGCTAGGTTTGTTGTGGACACCCTATCCAGAGCCACTGCACTTGTACCAGTTGTGCCAGACTCTCCTATGTGTCAACTCTCCACCCTGCTCTTTACCACCTCTCAGATGACCAGGCACTCCAAGTGCAGTTATGATGCGGTAGAAGCATTTTCCAAATCTGCAGCTTCAAGTTCTGTCCTGAGAAGCTACGCCTGGGTGAGACTCTAACCACTTCCCATGGATGTACAAACCAAACTGGTGGATGCTACACTTGATAAGGCCCTTTTTGGTGCAGCTTCTGCAGAGCTCCTAAAATCCCTTCAAGAAAAGGGCAAGAAGCTACAAATTCTAAAACATTTGCTAGTCTCACCTATTCCTAGATACCACAGGAACTACCCTCAAAGAATCTTTGGTAGGAGGTAGTCATCTCAGTCTACTGCCCCACAGGCTAAGGGACGGAGACAATCTAGGAAACACTCTACCCCTAGACCATCCTCTTCTTTGTCCCTACTCCCTTTTGGAAATGGCGCCACCCTGACAGAGCCCCTCAACTGTGTAACTCAAGCCATTTACCCACATCCACCCCCCCCCCCCATCCCTCCGCCTCACCCTTTCCCTACCCTCCTGGTGGGAAAATCACCTCGATCATTCAAAAAGGTTATTTTATGACATGGACAATTCCTCCTTTCCAGGGGATGCTCCAACACTCTCAAAGTCAGTTTAATCTCTTCCCTCCAATTCTGTATCAGCTGCTAGATCACGGCACCATAGAGTGGCTCTAGATCAGACAACCTAGGAATTTTACTCCAGGATGTTTTTGGTACCAAAAAAAGATGGCCCTTGGAGACCAATTCTGGATTTGTTTAATCTTTTTCTCAAGGTGCCTACCTTCAAAATGCTCACCTTGCATCATCTCTTACCCCTCATTTCCCACCTACCTTTCATGGTATCCCTGCATCTGAAGGATGCCTGTCTTCGTATCCAAACCATATCAGCCACGGAATTCCTGAGAGTCCTAGGTCACATGGCATCTTTGATCCCCATACCACCCTTGGCAAGGCTGCATATAAGTTCTAGTGGGTTCTGAAGAGTCGGGGGAACCAACAATGTTCTTCGTGTTTCACTGTTGCCATCATCACTTGTGGGTTATCCCTGCTGAGTAGCCCTTGGCCGGACAGAATACCAGAGTAAAGATTTTCCCTCCTTCATTGACTGCTGTTCGCCAGGGACTAACGTCAGGTCGTCAGTGGTATTAAGAAGGGCAGCCAACACCATTACATCAGTCTTTCTTGCCGTGGAGCCCAAAGCAGAAGCTGTTTGCGTGCGCGTCAGTCGGACGTTGCCAGAGTGAAGTAGAAAATGACTAAAGCTAAGTACCCCGTTGGGGAACTTTTTCTTGCATTAACCAATGTCCGAAAAAGTAAGCAATTGTCTCCACTGTGGAAAACAAATACCAGACCGAGACTTTCATCTGTGTAACTTGTTTAGGCCCAGACCACGTCGTCCCCTGGTTGTTGGTTTTGTGCCCTCTTCAACGCTGGGACCATTCGCCATAGAGCAGAATTTGTCACTAGGCATTTTAAAGGCAGTCCTTCGCAGTACGAAATGGCGTCCATCGGTCACCAATCAGTGGATATACCCAAAAAGGAAAAAGAAAGGGACAGGCCACATAAAGTTAGGCCTTCAGACGACTCTGCCCAGAAGGCATCCAGTAGCAAAGCGGAACTCGGTGAGGCTCCTATGCAAGCCCATGATACCTGATGCAATACCTCCGCAGGCCTCTACCGAGACCCATTCGGAGTCTTGTATGCCGCAGGATCAGACTACATCCATTAAGTTTTTGGTTGTCAGCCCCACAGTTGGGTCTGGAGCTGCTCTTCAGACACTGGCTTCTGAGGAGGCTTGTCGGATAACCGATGCAAGGCAAAGACCAGCGACCACGCCACCAGCTACAGCCGCACCCGGGCCTGTTGAAACACTGAGGCCTAAAAGCAGAACCATCCTGCAAGACCTAAACGTTGTTCAAACCCTCCTCACCTCTCTGGGATTCACCATCAACAAGGAAAAATCCCATTTCCAACCCACCAGAAGGATTACCTTCCTGGGAGCTCTCCTGGACACTTTGACCAAAAAAAGCCTTCCTCTCTCCAGAAAAACAAATTTTTTTGCCCCAGTACGTCTCCCAGTTGGCTTCCAGAGCACACCTCACAGCAAGAAAATTCCTTCAAGCCTGGGGTACATGGCATCCTGCATCCTTTTGGTGCCCTTGGCCAGATTACACGAGGAAAATACAATGGTACCTCAAAAACCTACGATGCTAGCACTCTCTGTCCCTGGAGCTACAACTGCCTCTAATTCCCTGCTTAATACAGGAACTCCTATGGTCATCAGAAGTCTGCACACTGAACAGGGGCCTACCTTTTCTAATTCTTCCCCATGGCCAGGCTATTACCACAGATGCCTCAGATAAAGCCTGGGGGGGGCACACTTAGGAGACCTGTGCAACCCAGGCACTTGGGACCTCAAGGATCTAGAGCTACACATCAGCCTAAAGGAAATGACCTGACTCCAGGGGTGCTCCTCATCAAAACAGACGATACCACAGTCATGTGATACATCAACAAGCAAAGGGGCACACACTCCTACCCGCTTTGCCGTCTAGCCATGCTCCTCTGGCAGACTGCATCGCTGATGGGCCTTCACCTGATAGCCTAGTATATATCCCAGGGGAGTACAGTACCCTAGCAGACCACCTCAGCAGGTGTCCTGAACCCCCACGAATGGCAGCTTTGGAGAGAGACCTTCCTTTCAATCGCACAAAGTTGAGGGACACCAGAGGTAGACCTCTTCGCATCAGTACAGATCAGGCAGTTAGACCAGATGTTCTTTGTGTTCCACTGTTGCAGTCATCACATTTGGGTTATCCCTGCCAGGGTCACCCTCAGCCAGCCCGATTACCAGAGACTTAGTATTTCTGTGTCGGCTGCTCTCTCTTCAGGACTGACGTCAGGTCGTCAGTAGTATAAAGTGAGGCAGCCAGTGCCATTACATCAGTCTTTCTTGCCATGGAGCCCATAGCAGAAGCAGTTCACACAAGTGCCGGTCAGCTGCTACCTGAGTTTTTGTCTTCCAAATTGAAGTAGAAGTCTTCTAAAGCTAAGTACCCCGTTGGGGATGCTTTTTTCTTGCACTAACCAATGTCAGAAAAAGTTAATAATTATATCGCCTGTGGAAAGCAAATACCACACCGAGATTTCCATTCTTACTGCATCACTTGTTTAGGCCCAGACCACGATGTCCCAAGTTGTCGCTTCAGTGCTTTGTTCACCGCCAGAACTATCCATCGTTGAGCCCTTATCGTAGCCAGATATTTTCACTTACAGTCCTTGAATTTCGATATGGCTTTGGTAAGTCATCTGACAGCAAATCTTCCGAAAAAACATAAAGACAGAGACAGACCGCACAGGTCCAAACCTACCGACGACGCTTCCATTAAGTTAGTTGTCAGTTCTCTGGTCCTCAGTGAGGCGCTTTTGCAGCCCCTGATGCCCGTTTCTGTGGATTCGTAGGCCGCTACTGAGACACTTTCGGAGTCCGGAATGCCGCAAAACTCTTCTTTGACTAAGAATTCTGGGGTCATCTCTACCTTGGATGGGTCCAGAGCTGCTGAGCAGGCACCAGCTTCCATGGAAGTCCTTCGCACTACCGATGCTTGACACAAATGTCTTCTTTCGCGACTACCATTCTTTCAAAAACTACTGAGTTTCTAAGGTGCAGGGTACGAACCACACCCAAGAAACTGACTACCTTTCAGACACCTGCCTCCTTGCCTCAGTTTCAAATGTTTAAAATGGCAGAAGACCTTATAATGTTGATCCGGGGAAGCCAAGCTACCCCATCCAAAAGGAAGAGAGATGTGTCCCCTGTAGTTGTCTGATGCATCTGAATATGAAGACATACAACCCCTCTCTACTTATGGCGACTCTGTTGCAGAGGATTCCTTTCCTTCTGCCTCTCCACCAGAGGATTTTTCCTTTGGGGAAACCCTGCATACCTTAAGGGAGCACTTCCATTGGGAGAGTCAGGACTACCCACAGTCATAAGAGACTCAGGGAATTCCCAGATCTTCCACAGCACAGACCCTTGCCCCCCCCCCCCAGTCCTGGCTGTTGTGGAGGATGTTTTCATGGAATCTAGCTTGACTCCTGACACCTTCCCCTTTGCTCCCAGAAAGCAAGACAGGTACTACAGAGTCCCTGACTCTCACAAATTTCTTTTCAAAAATCCTACTGCTGAACCTGTGGTAATTTCTCAAGGACCTAAAGGAATTAAAGCAACCTCTGCTAATGATCCCACACCCTCAGATAGGGATTCCCGAGCACTGGACAGAAGGGGTAAAAAATTATACACCTCAGCTACTCTTGCTATCAGGGCACTAAATTGTCAGTTCCATATGCTGAAATTTCAGCAGCGTACCCTGGAATTCCTCAAACAAAAAATGTCTTCCTTTCCTGCGTGGGCAGAATCTAAAGAATTACAAGAGTTAATGCATTCTCCAAGTCAAGTAATTAAACACACCTTGCTCTGTGGCTTTGAAGCCCTAGAAGCGTTTTGCAGGGCAGCGGTCACCGGTTCTGTCATTGGAAGGCTTGCAAGGCACGTGGGCAGAATCTAAAGAATTACAAGAGTTAATGCATTCTCCAAGTCAAGTAATTAAACACACCTTGCTCTGTGGCTTTGAAGCCCTAGAAGCTTTTCGCAGGGCAGCGGTCACCGGTTCTGTCATTGGAAGGCTTGCAAGGCTTAGGAAACCGCCCCTGCCAGACCATGTCAAATCTAAATTGCTGGATGATTAATTATGTGGACATCTTACAGAAGGGCCTCGCTAGACAGATGCCTGGTGTCAGAGCCATGGCCTCAAGCTCAGTGCCAAAAAGTACAGTGTCATCCTCTTTGGTAAAAACTCTGTACCCATGAACTACCACATAGGCAGCAATCTACTTAACACCAAATGTGTGATGAGACCTTGGGACCCAGGTGGACAGTAGTCTCTCTTTTGATAATCACATCACCGCAGTAGTCAAGAAGCCCTTCTGTGTGGCACACCTCATTATAAAAGGGTTCTCATCCAGGAAAAAAGGTGTCATTGTTCCCCTCTACTCGACACTCATTAGACCCATTATATAGAGTACAACGCCCCTTTTGGAGTATACCTCACAAGACATCTGCAGCAGCTGGAAAGGCCACAGAAGTACCTCACAAAGAGGGATTAATGGCCTCAAACAAATATCCTACACTGACTGTCTCAAAAAACTCCAGCTTTACTCCGTAGCATATCGCCTACTCCGAGGTGATCTCTGCCTAACATATAAAGCCATGTCAAACCCAGAGCTGTTGGACATGCTTCACCTAAAGAAATCCCAATCCCTCCAAGCTACACACTCTAGGGAACTAAACCTTGTCACCATAATAAACAGGATATGCTGGAGGGATAGATTCCTGTCCCAGAGACTTCCCATACTCTGGAACAGGCTACCCATCTATGACAAGCAAAGTTCTTCATTAGCACTCTTCAAGAAAAATTTTGATGAGTGGATGGGAAATAGGAAATACACCCCAGGGATCACTTCTCTGTCTCTGCTCGACAGTGGCACAGGAAAATAACTTTCTTGGATGGCGTAAGCCAGGGAATCTTGTTGGCTAGGCTTGCGTAGGCCCTTGGGCCGATAGCCTAGTACCTACCTATGAACCTATGGATGCCCCTTTGCACAAAGTTTACTTATTTGGCACTAAGGCAGAGGAGGTGTTAAAAAAAGATGGGAAAAAAAACAAAATTTATGCAAACAGTTAAGGATTTCTTGCAGGTACAGCCACCTAGGTTCAGCAGGCATTGTCCCACCAAACACTGGTCCTTTCCTGCTTCCGAGTAAGCCACTCCAGTCTAGGCCCCAGGGAACCAGACCTCCTAGACAGCAGCCACTGGGAATGCAGAGATCTAAGCAGTGGACTACCTCCACTTCAAAACCAGGAAGTTCTAAGCCACCCTCTTATGGTAAGAACTCTCAAGTGCGCTAGCCCGTGTTACATATTTATTGCATTTTCCTGCTGTTTGTTGCAAAAAAAAAAAAAAAAAATTATCCTTGTTTCCCGTCTTTCCTGACCTAGAGTAGTCCAAATACAGGCTTTGCTGTATTCTGGACTTTTGGAAAGTTCCTGTGTTGCCCATTTCCTTTCTTGGATAAAGGGAGGCTTCTTTGTTCACCAGTGGCAGTGGGGAGTTTAGAGCAGCCTATCTATCCCTGGAGGAGTGTTCCCAGCACAAGAATCTGTTAGTCTATTGGCCGTTTTGGGCCAATTTCTAGCTCTTTCAAGTCCCCCTGTATAAAATCCACTTTGGCGCTGTTTTTGCGCTTGTTACTACTCAGCCAAGCTCCTCGTGGTCCTGCAGAGTGGTGCTAGCAGCAGATAGGCTAAAAGAGTGACTGCTAACCTGATAAAAGTGGGGGTTTTTTGCTGCTACTACCTGGGCGACTGTCCGATCTAGCTAAACTGCAAGTATTTCTGCTTCTTGAACTGTTTTAAACTGTTTAAAGTTGTTTTTGCACCTGCACTTTTAAAGTTTGCCCTGTTTGTTGCATTTACCTGTTGAGACTACAGACTCATGCGTGCTAGCCTGTGTTGCATATTTATTGTGTTTTCCTGCTGTTTGTTGCAAAAAAGAAAAAAAAATATCCTTGTTTCCCGTCTTTCCTGACCTAGAGTAGTCCAAATACAGGCTTTGCTGTATTCTGGACTTTTGGAAAGTTCCTGTGTTGCCCATTTCCTTTCTTGGATAAAGGGAGGCTTCTTTGTTTACCAGTGGCAGTGGGGAGCTTAGAGCAGCCTATCTATCCCTGGAGGAGTGTTCCCAGCACAAGAATCTGGTAGTCTATTGGCCGTTTTGGGCCAATTTCTAGCTCTTTCAAGTCCCCCTGTATAAAACCCGCTTTAGCGCGGCTTTGCACGATTTTGCGCATAGCGCAGCATCGGGCAACGCCGCTTAATTGGGTTTAAACCATTCTCGGCTCCACAAAGTCTGCTCTTCACTTTTTCCCTTAGAACTGATCTAGTTCTCATAATAAACACCCTATTCTTACTCTAAAGCCTGGCACTTGCTCACTAAAGCAATTATATAAGTCAGCACTAAAAAATTAAAAGCGCTACACCCCCACAAAGTCCCCTTGAGTACCTTGTTCCCCATTGGCCCTTTTTTCAGTTATAAAGGAATTCCCAATGCTATTCTAGCATGTCAAAAGGTCAGTTGTCAATCTCCTCTCCAGTCCAGCTGGTGAATCTGGGAATCTTGAGGCAATGTTACAACTGCCTCATGTACACAGACAACCCTCTCCTCCTCCCAACAAATTCCAACACATGTGAGAGATGCAACCATATAGCCAAAATGGAGGCTAAGCTCTCTCAACTCAGTACTGACGTAACCAGTCAGGAGGAGAAGAAAACCACACTCACTACAATTCCATTCTCATATAGACCTACCACGACAGCAAACCAAACACATAAACACACAAAAACATACTCGGAGGCTCTAAATAAAAATCTGTCTAAGCAACAGAGACCTCCAAAGCAGACACCCAAGCAACCGCTACCCCAAAACAAAACACGTGCAACACAGCTCACAAAAGTCAGTGTGCCGAACAGTCACAGCCCTTCAGGCTAAACAACACACCTGATGCACTTGTAATAGGTGACTCTATCGTCAGGCACACTGACGTCCCGCTCACCAGGCTGAACAAGGATAAGGTCACGGTGAGCTGCCTGTCGGGCGCTAGGATCCGCAGCATAACACAAGCACTCAGGTCACTCCAAGGCAAGTACAAATATGAATCAGTCATTGTCCATGCTGGTGTGAATGACCTGAGACGTACCTCCCTGGACTACATGAAAAGAGACATAGAGGAGCTGTCTGAGCATGTAGCCCAGGCCGGTATGACCCTGACCTTGAGTAGCATCTTACCCTCACCAAGAATGATGCCACAATATGAAGACAAGATGATCAATTTCAACAATTGGCTTAAGTATTGGTGTCATTCAAAGGGGATCCAATGCCTGTCAGCCTGGGATGACATGCTCGACAAGCCACGATGCTTCGCTAGGGATGGCTTGCACCTGTCACCCCTGGGCTTTCGGATATTGGCAAAGGCTCTTGCCACCCCCATAGTGCCTTTTTTAGGCAAGACTGAAAAGACAAACCCACCTCCATAGGTATCACAAGGGATAAGAAACTAAGAGTAATGCTACTCAAAGCCAGAAGTCTAAACCTCAAGATGCACGCACTCGAAACTCTCCTTAGCATGGAGAACATCGATATCTGTGCAGTAACAGAAACCTGGTTCAAGATTCCCGAGAACACCCCAGCACTACCAGGTTATACCTCATACCATGTCTTTCGGCCCCAAAACTTGGACTGAACCACAAAAGGAGGGGGAGTATCAATATTCGTCAAAGATACCCACACCTCCAGGTTGGTGGCACAGCACGAAGCATCAGAGACTATCCATGTGCAACTAACAGTGGGTAAAACTGCCTTCCAGTTTATAGCCTGCTACAGACCACCCTCCCAAACCCAGGAACCCCACTCTGCCTTCCTGAGAACACTGGAAAATATGAAGGTCTCTCCAAACACCATTATATTGGGCGACTTCAACTACCCAAACCTAGACCGGGAGCATTACTCTAGCTCCAACACCCTAGCCCAAAGGTTCCTAGAATTTATAAACTCAGATGCTATGGAACAACTTGTTACCACTCCCACAAGAGAGGAAAACGTACTGGACCTGATCATCACCAACATGGGGACTCTATGCTCCAGACCAGAAGTGTATCCCTCACTGGTAAGATCAGACCATAAATTAATCTCACTAGATATTCACATCCCGACCCCAGCCCCTGCCCAGAAAACCACAGTGAAAAATTTCTCTAAAGCAAATTTCACACTCCTCAAAACCGAGCTGGAGTCCTTCAAAGCCCCCGGGCCTGTGGAAAATACGGCCCAGACCGCAGAATCCTTTATAAACGCATTCTATGAACATCTTCAGGAATGCATGGATCATGCAATCCCAAACAAAACCAAGACCCAATCCTCCAAAGGCAGGCGTCCTGTCTGGTGGACCCCAGCCATAAACAAACTATGCAATAGAAGGAGGAAGCTACTACATGATAGATCAAAAAACCAAAAAGGGAAGGCATCTCTGATCAGTATTAGCAAAAAACTACGGGCAGTCATAAAATCGTCTAAGGCCAGCTTCGAGAGAAAAATTGCACAGGACACTAAGGATAATCACAAGGCTTTCTTTAGTTATGTTAGTAACCTGGATAGGAATTCCCAGATATGCTCAGAATTAGTCCAAAATGACAAAAAATACACCAAACCCACAGACATTGCCAACATCCTAGCTGACCGGTTCAGCGCAAACTTCTCCCCCCACTTCCCCACCAAAAGGGAAAATATCTATCCCAGCAGAGTGCTGCCCCCCTGACATCTCAGATGCTCAGGTAAGAGCCGCCCTCTCCAAAGCAAAAAACACAGCATCAATGGGACCAGACGGTGTCTCAGGCTGCGTCCTACATGAACTCCAAGAAGAACTAAACCCAAACATAAAACTACTGTTCAATCTCAGCCTTACGACAGGATATGTACCCAAAGAGTGGCGTACAGCAACAGTGGTCCCTCTCCACAAAGGTGGTGCCTCAACGGATCCTGGAAACTATCGCCCCATAAGCCTGACTAGCTTGGTCTGTAAAGCTATGGAAAGGATCATCATGGACCTTACAGACACTGGATCCTACCCATTTCGGCTTTGATAAGGGCAGATACTTCCTCTTAAACCTGGTTGATTTCTTTGAAACAGTCACCAAGGCCATTGACGAGGGGAAGGTGGTCTACACAGCCTACCTGGACCTCGCAAAAGCCTTCGATACAATACCCCCACTCGGGCATTATAGATAAGCTCACCAGCTTAAATATAAACCCCTATGTCACTAGATGGGTTGCAAACTGGCTCAAGGACAGAACTCACATGGTTAGAATTGCTGGAGCCATGTCAGACTCCAAACCAGTTACAAGTAGCATCCCACAAGGCTCAGTCCTGGGACCTCTCTTGTTCGGTATATATTTCTCGGAGGTACGGGCCAACACGGAAGGACTGTGGCTGACCAAGTTCGCAGATGACTGCAAACTGGGCTCCATAATCGAGACTCCAGCCAACACAAGCATCCTACAAAAGGGCCTCATAGAAACAGACAACTGGTGCCAGAGCCATGGCCTCAAGCTAAACGCCAAAAAGTGTATAGTCATCCCCTTCGGCAAAAAACAAAGTGCCCACAAATTACCACATAGATGGTAATCCGTTAAGTACGGAAGAAGTAATTAGGGACCTGGGGACCCAAGTTGATAGCAATCTCTCTTTCGACAACCACGTGGCCAAAGTGGTTAGAAAAACATTTTATATAGCCCACCTAATCATGAAGGGATTCACATTTAGATCAGGGGAGGTCATCATGCCTCTTTACTCATCCCTCATCAGACCCATAATTGAGTACAATGCCCCTTTTGGGATGTACCTTACCAGACACCTGCAGCAACTGGAAAGACCCCAAAAGTACCTCACCAAGAGGATCAAAGGGCTCAAACAGATGCCATATGCTGCCTGGTTAAAGAAACTCCAGCTCTACTCAGTGGCATACCGCCTGCTCAGAGGCGATCTGTGCCTGATGTATAAAGCCATGTCCAACCCGGAATTAATGGATATGCTGCACCTCAGAAAATCCAAATTCCATCGAGCTTACGCGCTCGAGAGACTTGAACCTCAGCACTGAAATAAATAGGAAATGCTGGAGGGACAGATTCATAACCCAGAGGCTCCCTTCACTCTGGAATAAAATCCCAGTCCAGGTTAGGCAGAGTCCCTCATTGACTCTCTTCAAGAGGAATCTTGATGAGTGGATGGGAGATCGTAGATGTACTCCGGGTATCACTTCTGTGTCACTGTTAGACAGAGGCACAGTATACTAACCTCGAAAAAGGGCATAGCAAAATTCATTTAAAATGGGTGGCGAAAGCCAAACACACACTGGCTAGGCTTGTAAATGCCCTAGGGCAGATAGCCTAGTATGAACCTATGAACTCTCAATAACACACCTCCCCACCTCCTCCCTCTACCCACCTTCACATACCGTTGGGAGGAAAACTCTCCTTTCACACAAACGCATGGGTCACCATTGCCAACGACCACTGGATTCTGAACATAGCGTTCCATGGATACAAATTTTCCTACCATAGCCTTCCACCCCAAAAGGGTTCCCAGATCTACCCCCAAACCAGTGGGCAGAGGCTCAAAAGCAAACCCTTTCCCTGCTCTCTATGAGGGCAGTAGAACATGTTCATGCAGAACAGATAGGCCAAGGTTTCTACTCCGGACTTTTTCTGGTACCCAGAAAATAGGGCACCTGGCACCCCATCCTCGATCTATCCATTCTAAACACCTTCCTGGTGATCCCAAAATTCAAAATGCTCACCCTCCAGCAGCTGATACCCATGTTGTCCGAGGACGCTTGGCTAGCCACCCTAGATCTAAGAGGCCTACCTTCACATTCCTATCAGGGAACCATGCAGGAAATTTCTCTGTTTCAGGGCAGGCTCCAAACATTTTCAGTTCTCTGCGCTTCCCTTTGGCTTATCTACTTCTCCCAGAGTTTTCACAAAATGTCTGTCTCCAGCCATTGCCTTTTGCAGACAAAGAAATATTCAGATTTACCCATACTTAGACGACTGCCTTATTCAGGCAGATAGCCTGGAAATGCTGCTCCAGCACCTGGCCTTTGTAAAGACCTTACTAACCTCCCTAGGATATACAATCAACGAAAAGAAATCCAAACAGGTGCCCACCCAAAGGATAATATTCCTGGGAGCAAGCCTGGACACAGCATCCCAAATGGCATTCCTTACACCAAAGAAACAAATTTTCCTGACAGCCTACCTCCCTTAGCTAGCCACCAAGCCCCAGCTATCTGCATGGGAAGTCTGCAAGCTCTGGGGTTCATGGCATCTTGCATACTACTCATTCCATATGCCCGACTGCATATGAGGAAACTTTAATGGTACCTAAAAAGCCTTTGGTGTCAACACTCTCAAGACCTGGAAACTCTTCTACCTATAATTCCTTGCCTCCGAAAAGATTTTCTTTGGTGGGTAACAGCATGCTCCCACAACAAGGGACTGCCTTTCTCACCCCTGCACCCCCCCCCCCCCCCGCCGCACATACCCTCACCACAGACACATCAGACTATGCCTGAGGTGCACACCTGGAAGGCAGGTGAATACAGGGCCAGTGAAGCCCACTGCAAATCAGTCAAAAAGAGATGTTAGCTGTGAACCATGCCTTGATAGCCTTCAAGCCCCTTCTCTGTCCAGGGGCTCTCCTAATCAAAACAGACAACACCACTGTGATGTGGTATATCAACAAGCAAGAAGGGACTCATTCCTACCCTTTATGCAGGCTGGCCATGACCCTTTGGTACACAGCTTCTGCCAGCAGCTACACCTGTTAGCACAATTCCTACCAGGTTCACTCTCTGGCAGACCAGTTAAGCAGAAATCTTCTGGACCCGCACAGGTGGCAGCTCAACAGAAGAATCTTCACCCTAATAGCTCAGAAATGGGTCACACGAAGGTCGGCCTCTTTGCTTCCCACACCAACCATCAGCTTAACAAATTCTGCACCAGGGAGCATCACTGCATGGCTTGGAAAGTGGATGCCCTGTCCTTCCCCTGGGTCAATCTAGCCGTCTATGCCTTTCCTCCACTCCTCTCATCCCCAGGGTACTGCTCAAAGTAAAGGAGGAAAAACCAAGGACCATTCTTACAGCTCCAAATTGGCCCAGGCAGCACTAGTATCCCTTGCTGTGCAGCCTATCCCCATTGCCTCCATGGCATCTTCCCCAGATTGCAAACCTCCCGACCCAGAGGGAAGGGGAATTCATGCATCCCCAATTGCAGACACTCAGTTTGGCCGCTTGGCTTATTCCCTAACCCCAAACCAGTCTGCCAACATCAGTAAACAGGTTCTAGATGTCATCCGTGAGGCCAGACACCCAAGCACCAAATAATCTTATGCTGACAAATAGAAAAGCTTCTGTACCTGGATCCAGGCTAAGGTAGCCAATACGCCACAGTCCTCCCTCCCCCTCATCCTGGATTACTTAGCTAACCTACTACACAGTGGTCTCTCCTCCTCCTCTATAAAAATTCATGCCTCTGCTTATTCTGCTCATTTCCCCACTGAACAGCCCCTTTTCTCACACCCATTGGTGAAGCAATTCCTAAGAGGGGCTAGCAACTTGAGGCCACCCAGAAGGGCACCAACACCAGCTTGGGACCTTAATTTTGTACTGGAGAAGCTCACCCTCCCCCTTTAGAACCAGCTTCTGCAGAGCTAGAATTTCTCTCTTGGAAGACAGCTTTCCTTCTGGCCATCACTTCAGTGAGAAGAGTCTCCGAGCTGCAAGCGCTCATGGCTGTGGAACCCTTCATCATCTTCCATGCTGACAGGGTATCCCTCAGAACTAACCCATCCTTCATGCCCAAGGTGGTGTCCAGTATGGCTCTCCACCAATCCATTCATTTGCCCACCTTTTTTCCTAATCCCCATGTGACGGCCATGCCCTGGCCCAGCAATCAAGGAGCCTCAATCCTCCCCACTAACACCAGGGATGACATCTCATATAAGAGGAAAGGATAACAAATACACACAGTAAAGTATAATTTCACTTAAGTGCACACAGAGATAATGGTCAGTCTGGGGCTTGTTTCTTCCTTGCTCCCCAGGTCCCCAATAAGACTCCCCACTGGCACAGCTATAGGGTCCGGATCTCGGCCTAGTTGACAAGCTAACCTCCAGTACCCTCTCTGTCCCACCAGTGCTTTTTGTGTCCCTACCCAGGTAGCTGACACACCACACACACTTTGAGATAAATATTTATACAACTTCACAGACACTCCTGGGAAAGGCTGGCACAGATTCTCCAGCTGTGCCCCTTTACCCAGATTATACGATAGCAATTGCTGCCACCACCAGCTAATACTTATCAGTTACCCAAAGGCCTTTAAAAGGGTGTCCAATTATTACTGTGCAATATTATTATCCAATTGGCAATGTGACTAATCAGTATAAGACTTATTAGAGTGGCCTTGTACAATAAACTCTATTAATATGCAATGTACTCTAGAGCTTGCTTATCTCTACACAAACCAGCCACAGGTAAAAGGTTTTAAAATATTTAATAATAAATAATTAAAAGCACAAGATAATACTACTACACTACAGTAATATCTAAGAGTTCAAAGATCACACAGAAACTTAATACAGTAGGAAAGTTCTGATATAACAGAAAAAATCACTTGTTTAATCTTTATAGTCCAAGCTATTCCTACAAGAAATTATACTTCTAAGATACTACTTGCATAAGACAACAGGCAGAGTGCTGATAAGATGGATATCAAGATCAAAATGCTTTGTGTCTCACTCTCTCTCTCTGAACAATGGTCTTTAAAATCACTAACACATTTCTACTGGGCCCTCCCAGATTACATCATTTTGACACTTAGGTTTTCCCAGTATACACATTACATCATTTTGACACTTAGTCTGGAATTCCCAGGCCAACAGGCCACATTATCTAACAATGTAACACCTGCTCAGGAAACCACAACTATAAGACATTTCATGCTGTGGTAGCGTTGTCGCCTCACAGTAAGACGCTGTCCGGTTCGATTCTCAGCTAGAGCGTTTTCTGCGTGGAGACATGCGTGAATGGGCGTACCTTCATTTAAGGTTGTTCGTCAGGGCTGGTAACTCGGTACGTAAAAATCAACTACCAATCATTAGCAGACCGGAGTTCCACTGTGGCAACCCCTAACCGGGAAAAGCCGAAAGACGCAACAACAACATGTACACTCTGGTAATTATTCCTTAAGTTAAGACAATAGAAAGAATGTGTTCATTTAGCCTCTTCGGCACCACTATTTAAATCAAAAGATATACAAGATATAGTTTTGACTTCAAAGAACATTTGAAATGCTTGGCTTAGTTTTCCTTATTTTTCTTACAGCAGAAGGCAATGTTGCTACAATCTTAAATTTCACATTTTGCAGTGTTTTTCTTTCATTTAAGAAACAAGGCTGTATTTTACATTTATATTTACAAATGCCAGAATTATGTATCAATTTCTATTTGACTAGGCTGGCAGCCTTCGCCCATCTTCCCTCATTCTTCACATCTCTCCTCCCTGGAGAACTCAAGCTAGTTTTTCAAGTGACCCTTGATAAACGC
The DNA here is from genome assembly GCF_019279795.1 of Protopterus annectens. Classification (NCBI taxonomy): domain Eukaryota; kingdom Metazoa; phylum Chordata; order Ceratodontiformes; family Protopteridae; genus Protopterus; species Protopterus annectens. The sequence goes on along the minus strand of NC_056748.1, from coordinate 234,999,317 downwards.
CGCTTGAGAGGGTTAGGTCTCTCTCAGGGTCTCACCCCATTCCTGTCTTGAGAGCCCATCTGCATTGGCATTGCTAATCCCACTGCGGTGCTGCAGTGACATATATACTTGCAACCCCAGGCTCCATCTTAGCAACTTGGCATTTTGCTGACTGGCTCCGTTTAACCATGTTAGAGGGTTGTGATCTGTCCTAACAGTGAATTTTCTTCCATACAGATAAGGCTGAAGTTTTTCAGTGCCCACAGTATGGCTAGACATTATTTTTCTACAGCTGCATAGCATTCCTCCCTGGGTTGGAGGCTACGACTGAGAATAACCACTGGGTGCTCTTCTCCCTCTGAAGAAATCTGGCTAAGTACAGCCCCCACCCCATGGTTCGAAGCATCCACCTGAACAACAAATTATTTGCTGTAATCTGAACTGGCTGATACAGGGGGTCCTCCCAAAGCTTCTTTAAGCGTCTGAAATGCCTGCTCACATGCTGGGGTCCACAGTACCTTATCTGGCCCGTTCTTCTTTGTCAGGTCTGCGAGGGGAGCAGCCATGATACTATAACTGGGGACAAATTTTCTGTAGTACCCTGCTGTCCCTAAGAATGCCATCACCTGCTTTTTGGTAACAGGTGCAGGCCATGCCCAAATAGCTTCCACTTTGGCAGGTTCTGGCCGTATCTTACCACTCCCCACTCTATGTCCTAGGAAGAAGACCTTTGCCATACCCACCTGACATTTGCTCAGCTTAATTGTCATCCCTGCTTTCTGTAGTCTGCCCAACACCTCCCTGACATGCTGAATGTGCTCTGGCCAGGAATGGATGTAGATGGCAATATCATCTAGGTAGGCAAGGGCAAACCCTCCTGCTAGGATATTATCCACCAGCCTCTGTAAAGTTGCTGGGGCATTCTTCATCCCAAAGGGCATTTTTGTGAACTCATACAAGCCAAAAGGAGTCACAAAGGCTGACTTCTCTCTAGCACTGGGAGTCAAGAGCACCTGCCAGTAACCCTTGGTAAGATCAATGGTTGTAAGATACTTAGCCCCACCCAGCTGCTCTAGGGTCTCACCTGTCCTAGGCATGGGATAAGTATCTGACTCTGTGTGACTATTTAATTTCCTGTAATCCACGCAGAACCTGGTGCTGCCATCCTTCTTTGGCACCAGCACCACTGGGGAGGCCCAGGGACTGTTGGACTCTTGAATCACTCCTAGTTCCAACATATCCTGTACCTCCTCCCTCAGGGTCTGTCTGACTCTGTCAGGCACCCTATAAGGGGCCTGCCTAATAGGCTTTTGTGGTCCTGTATCCACCTGGTGCTGCACCAGGTGGGTGCACCCTGGTTTCCCAGTGAACATGTCCCCACATTCCTGCAACACTGCTCGGATTTCCCGAACCTGGATAGGAGATAGCTGTTGGGACATTGTTACTCCCTCCCACTGAGGTGTCAGCCGGTGCGCCACTGAGATCATCAGTCCCCAGATCTCCCTCAGACTTTTCCTGCAATCCACTGCAAATGCTCAGCACAATGGTCCCCCTATCATGGTAAGGTTTCATCATGTTAACGTGGTACAATTTGTGCCCCTGCCTTCTGCCTAGCACTTCCACCATGTAGTTAACATCACTTACCTTTCTTACCAGCTTGTAGGGTCCCTCCCAAGCTGCTTGCAGCTTGTTGTGTCTGATAGGAATGAGAATCATTACCTACTGCTCCACAGCATACTCTCTAGCTCGAGCATTCCTGTCATACCACACCTTTTTCTGTTGTTGGGCTTCTGCCAGGTTCTCCTGGGCTAAGCCCATGAATTCCCTGAGCCTTGCCCTGAGGGTTAGGACGTATGCCACAACAGACTCCTTGTGAGATTCACACTCACCTTCCCACTCATTTCGAATTAAATCTAGAGGTCCCCTCACCCTATGCCCATACAGCAACTCATAGGGTGAAAAACCTGTGGATTCCTCGGGAACCTCTCTGTAAGCAAACAGATGGGGCAAATATTTGTCCCACTCCCTCTTAAACTGATATGCAAATGCCCATAGCATGGACTTTATTGTAGAGTTTAACCTCTCAACAAGACCATTAGTCTGAGGATGGTAGGGGGTGGTCTTCATGTGCTTCACCCCACAGGACGTCCACAGACAAGCCAGCAGGTCTGACATGAAATTGGCACCTCGGTCAGTCAGTATTTCTTTTGGGAAACCTACCCTGGTGAAAATTTCTAACAAAGCATTTGCCACCTTCTCTGCCTCAATGGAGGACAAAGCCACTGCCTCAGGGTATCATGTAGCATAATCCACTACCACTAGGATATACTTTTTCCCTGTGGAGATTAGGGTACTCACAGGACCCACCGTATCCATAGCTACCCTCTGAAATGGCTCCTCAATCACAGGCAAAGGCATCAAAGGAGCTCTTACCTTGTCTCCTGCCTTGCCTACCTTTTGGCACTGCTCACAGGTCCTGCAGTACCCCGTTACATCTCTGGAAATTCCAGGCCAATAGAAGTTTTGCATAATCCGCCTCTTTGTACGTTTTATGCCCATATGACTTGCAAAGGGAATATCATGGGCTATGGCTAGAAGTGCCAGATAGTAGGCTCTAGGCACTACCAACTGCTGTACTCTCTCACCTTCTAGCCCTCCCTCAGGGTTCCACTCTCTGTATAGTAACCCTTTGTCCCAGTATACAGATTCCCCCTCCCCTTGAGAATCAGGTGCCTCCCTAGCTACCTGCCTCAGGCCTTGCATTGTAGGGTCTGAGAGCTGAGCATGTCTCAATTCTCTCCTTGTAACCCTTCCCAGCTACCCTTCCACAGGAAGTCTGGCATCCTCTGACAGTGGTGCCTCACTGTCAGCCTGGGTACTACTACTCACCTCTACCTTTGCAGTTACCCTGTCCAAGGGAACATCAGTACTCACAAGCAGCTGTGGCTCACCTTCAGTCTCACTGCTATAGAGTAGCTCACTTCCTGAAGTAACCACTTCAGCAGTCCTGGCTGCAAGTATGCAGTCTGTCTGGCTCTCCCCCAGGCTGCCAGACCCACATGCTTGTCTTCTAGCCTCACTGCGTATAACTGCATAAGTACATGGTACTGCCTCATCCAAATCCTTCCCTCTCAGGACATCTGCAGGATGGTAGCTCCATACCCCTGTTGTCTCAAGACAACCCACTATTGGCGTTTTGTCTTTCACACTTACTGGATCCCTCACCTTTGGTTCCCCACATTGCCTCTGTGGACTCCTGTATGCCACATGGCCCCACTGGTTGCATTCAAAACATTAAACCCTAGCTCCTGGTCGTGTACCTGGACTAGCGGCTTCCCCTGCTACTGGCAGATTTTGTTGGGGTAGTCTGTGCTGCCCGCTATGGGTTCCTTTAGACCCACGAGCAGTACTGGGGGTCCCCTTCCTTTGCAGGGCTGCTCTGCTGGCCAGGTATAGGTCTCCCTTCTTCCCCAACTCATCTGAAGTAGCACATTGTCTATCAGCTAACCAGATCCTCATGTCCTCAGGCAAAGTGCTAAGGGCTTGTACCCTCACAATGTCTGCCAGCTCTTCAAAAGTGGTGACCTGACATCCACTCACCCAATTATGAAAATAAGTGCTCAGTTCAGCAACATATTCACATACATTTTCATCTGCCTTGCGTCTATGCTCACAAAATTTTTTCCCATACATTTCAGGTGTTAGCTTAAAACATTTTAAAAAAACATTTTTTTACAGCAGTATAATCAAGAGTCAGGCATTTGTGATATACAAGTTACAGCTTTCCCATGGCGTTAGGGGGTCAGGAACCGTACCCAGAGCCTTTGGTCAACACTATACTGTTTGCATACCCTTTCAAACATGTGAATGAAACTATCAAAATTATCCCCCTCTTTAAATTGCAGAAGAAATTTACTGACTGGTTGTGCTTCTGGGGTCCAGTTACTCCTTTCCCCATTGCCTCCATGACTCTGGCGAAGAGTCAGCATTTCCCTCTCATGCTTCCTCTGATGCTCCTTTTCTTCGGCTTCTATCTCCAAACACCTGGCCTCCAATTAGTCTCTTTAGCTCCAGCTGGATTTTTAAGTCCACTGCAGAAAGTTTGAGCTGTCCATTCTCCGAGAATATTGTATCTCCACTGCCAGTCTGATTGTCCTCCTGGAAGCTGTTTTCTGATGCAGCTGTAACCAAGGCTGCAGTCAGGTTTCCATGCACCAATCCCCTAGCCTGGCCCATCTCCACCAGCTGGCTACTTGTCAGCTTTCTATACTCCTGTGCTGACATGCTGCCTACTCACCCTGACTAACTAAGCTAACAAAAGAAATAAAACAATTGTGATGTGAACTTTGAGTATTCACTGTGTGGCTGAGTACAAAACACGTCCAGAGATCACTGTACATAAGCTACAGGATTCACTTTATCCACACCACTGCAAACCACAAGTGAGGATATCTTATCCCAACCACTGCCAACCACAATGGGATGGCTGTGCCCTGGCCCAGCAATCACGGAGCCTCAGTCATCACTGCTAACACCAGGGAGGCCGTCTCATGTAAGAGGAAAGGATAAAAAATACACACAGAAAAGTGCAATTTCCCTTAAGTGCACACAGAGATCACAGTCAATCTGGGGCTGGTTGTTCCCTTGCTCCCCGGGTCCCCAATAAGACTCCCCACTGGCACAGCTATAGGGTCCAGATCTCAGCCTAGCTGGCAAGCTAACCTCCAGTACCCTCTCTCTCCCACCAGTGCTTCGTGTCCCTGCCCAGGTAGCTGACACACCAACCACACTTAGAGATAAATATTTATACAACTTCACAGACACTCCTGGGAAAGGCTGACACAGATTCTCCAGCTGTGCCCCTTTACCCAGACTATGCGGTAGTAATTGCTGCGACCACGAGCTAATACTTATCAGCTACGCAAAGGCCCTTAAAAGGGTGTCCAATTATTACTGTGCAATATTATTATCCAATTGGTAATGTGACTAATCAGTTTAAAGCTTATTAGAGTGGCCTTGTGCAATAAACTCTATAAATATGCAATGTACTCTAGAGCTTACTTATCTCTACACAAACCAGCCACAGGTAAAATGTTTTAAAATATTTAATAATAATTAAAAACACAAGACAATACTACTACACCACAGTAATATCTAAGAGTTCAAAGATCACACAGAAACTTAAAACAATACAGTAGGAAAGTTCTGATAGAACAGGAAAAAAACACTTGTTTAATCTTTATAGTCCTAGCTATTTCTACAAGAAATTATACTTCTAAGATACTACTTACATAAGACAACAGGCAAATGGGCTGATAAGTTGGATATAAAGACCAAAATGCTTTCAGTCTCTCTCTCTGAACAATAGTCTTTAAAATCACTAACACATTTCTGCTGGGCCCTCCCAGATTACATCATTTTGACACTTAGGTTTTCCCAGTATACACATTATATCATTTTGACACTTAGTCTGGAGTTCCGAGGCCAACAGGCCACATTATCGAACAATCTAACACCTGCTCAGGAAACCACAACAATAAAAGACATTTCACATGTACACTATAGTAATTATTCCTTAAGTTAAGACAATAGAAAGAATGTGTTCATTTAGCCTCTTCGGCACCACTATTTAAATCAAAAGATGTACAAGACATAATTTTGACTTCAAAGAACATTTGAAATGCTTGGCTTAGTTTTCCTTACAGAAGATGGCAATGTTTCTACAATCTTGAAGTTCACATTTTACAGTGTTTTTCTTTCATTTAAGAAACAAGGCTGTATTTTACATTTATATTTACAAATGCCAGAATTATATATCAAATTCTATTTGACTAGGCTGGCAGCCTTCATCCATCTTCTCCAATCATCACACCCCAGAACAAGGGGGAAAGGATTCTGCACTCTCTAGATGTGCACAAACAGCTCAGATTCTGTCTAGACAGGACTAAGTCCTTCAGAAAGTCTGATCATTTGCTGGTTAACTTTGCTACAGGGGCAGAAGGCAAAGCCATCTCCGAACAAACCATCTCCAAATGGACAGCGCACTGCATCCACTTCTGCTGCAAACAGCATGGAAAGCCTCCCCCCAAGGAGGGTCAGGACACACTCAACCAGAGCAGCCACCACCTCTGCAGCTTTCCACAGAGGACTCCCCACCAGGGACATCCTGGAGACTGCCACCTGGACATCAGTTCACACTTTTACCAAGCATTACCATCTGCCTCTCTTCTCCAAATCCAGGGCAGGGGTTACCTCTGCAGTCTTGCAGGGCATCCTAGCCCAGACCCTAGTTTCCTTAACTGCCTCCACCCTTTTCCTCAGCTTTGGGAATCAACCCAAATGTGATGACTGCAACAGTGAAACACGAAAAACAGTACAGTTTTGTACACTTAACATAAATGTAGATGTTCGAGTGTATTCACTGGTGCAGTTTTGGTTTCCCTCCCTCCACCCCCCTTTCTTCTTTTTTCTTCCACCAGAACCTGGCCCCTACTTGGGGGCTTCTGACAGGTTAGATCAAGAAAAACTGATGTAATGGCGTTGGCTGCCTTACTTTATACTACTGATGACCTGACGTCAGTCCTGAAGCGACAGCAACCAGCGCAGAAATACTAAGTCTCTGGTATTTGAGCCAGCTTAGGGCTATATACAAACATAAATGAATCCAAACTCCAAAATCCACAATAAGCAGCAGAAACGCAGCAAAAGCAGGAACAGGAATACCACAGGCAGGACAAAACTTCTTTTATTATTAAACAACTTTCTGGTACATCAGCTTCTTGCCTTCTGTTGGAACATTTTTTCAGTGTCATTCTGTGCATATATTGAAAGATTCCCAGACTTTCCTCCAAACCAAAAGGCAGAAGTAGAAAAGAAAATGTTGTCTTTGTTTCATCTGGGAGCAATAGAACCAGTTCCTGTTCATCAGGTAGGCCAGGACTTTTATTCCAGGCTTTTCCTAGTTCCAAAAAAAGAAGGCACCTGGCGTCCTATCCTATCTTTCCATTCTGAACTCTTTTCTAGTGATTCCACAGTTCAAAGTGCTCACTCTGCATCAGTTGCTACCAGTGCTATAAAGGATTCCTGGCTGGTAACCTTGGATCTCAAAGAGGCTTATCTGCACATCCCTATCTGGGAAAGTTGCAGGCAATATCTTCATTTTAGAGTGAGCAAGCAACATTTTCAATTGTCTGTGCTGCCCTTTGGCTTATCTACTGCTCCCAGAGTCTTCATGAAGTGCCTGGCCCCAGTCATTGCTTTTTGCAGGCAGAAGAAAATTCAGATTTAACCATACTTGGACGACTGTCTGATTCAAGCAAATTCTCAGGAGCAGCTATTAAAGGATCTGGAATTCGTAAAGACTTCTCTCTTCCCTGGGTTACACTCTCAACGAGAAAAAGTTAAGAATGGTACCATCCAAGGAGATAACATTCCTGGGAGTGAGTCTGAACACAGCCTCCCAGATGATACATATCACACAGGAAGAGCAGACGCTTTCAGTTTACTTCAAGGACTTGGCAAGCTTGTCCCAGCTCCCTGCAAGGAAATACCTGCAAGCTCTGGGATTCATGGCATCTTGTATTCTCATGATTCCATATGCAAGACTGCATATGATGAAATTGCAAAGGTACCTCAAGAATATTTGGTGTCAACACGCACAGGACCTGGATATGATGATCCCTCTACTTCCATCTCTGCAGACGGAGTTTCTATGGTGGACAACAGCCTGTCTACAAAACAAGGGCATGCCCTTTCGGACACCTCCTGCCACTCAAGTTCTGACTACAGATGCATCGGATTATGCCTGGGGACCACAGCTGGATGGCAGATGCATACAGGGATGGTGGAACGCCCAGCAGATGCACTTGCACCTAAATCTAAAAGAGTTGATTGCAGTTCAGCAAGTCTTACTAGCCTTCAAGCATCTTCTTTCTCCAGGGACCTTATTTGTTGGAACAGATAATACCACAGTCATGTGGTACATCAACAAGCAGGGAGGAACTCACTCTTACCCCCTTTGCAGACAAAGCATGAATCTTTGGTCCATGGCAGCATCCCTGGACCTGCATCTCCTAGCTCAGTTCCTTCCAGGAAGGCTCAGGGTTTTGGCAGACCAGTTGAGCAGGCAAACCCTGGATCCTCACGAGTGGCAGCTGAACAGGACGGTTTTCTACAGCATCATTCAGTGTTGGGGCACACCTCAGGTGGATCATTTCTCTTCCCCGGACAATCACCTTCTGCCTCTGTTTTGCACCAGACAGCATCACAGCAGGGCTTGGAGAGTGGATGCTCTGTCCTTCCCTTGGACGTTGCTATCGGTTTACGCCTTCCCTCCTCTTCCTCTTCTACATAGAGTGATGTTGAAGATCAGGGATGAACGACCAAGGACTATTCTCCTAGCTCTCTCCCAATTCACTCCTTGGCATCTTCCTCTGAAGCCAGATCTTTTGGTTCAGGAAGGGGGAATTATTCCGCATCCTCATCTTCAATCCCTTCACTTGGCAGCATGGCTCATAGTTTGACTCCTTCCTTATCTTCTTCCCTTTTCCAGCAGGTGGTTGATCTGCTGAGGAAGGCCAGGAGGCCTAGCACTAGGAAGTCCTACGCTGGCATTTCTCATTGGATGCAGGCTAGAGGAGATTCTTCTTCTCAGCCTACCCTTCCTCTGATCTTGGAATACCTGGCTGAATTGCTTCAGGGTGATCTTTCCTTTTCTTCTTTCAAGCTCCGTGCCTCAGCCATTTCTGCTCATTGTTCTTTTGAACAAACCATTTTCACCCATCCCTTGATGAAAATGTTTCTCAGAGGTGCTTGTAACTTAAAACCTCACAGAAGGGCACCTACTCCGGCATGGGATCTTTTGTTCTAGAGAAACTAATTTTTCCTCCTTTTGAGCCAGCTGCCTCTGCAGATTTAAAGTTTCTCTGTTGGAAGATTGCTTTCTTTTTGGCTATAACTTCAGCAAGGAGGGTTTCGGAGCTGCAGGCTTTAATAGCTGTGGAGCCTTTTATTATTTTCCATCCAGACAGGGTCTGTTTGAGAACCAACCCCTCCTTTATGCCTAAGGTGGTTTCTAGCTTGTCTCTTAATCAGTCCGTACACCTTCCTACCTTCTTTCCTAATCCTCGAAATAAAGATGAAAGGATCTTACATTTTCTCGATGTGCACAGACAGCTCGTTTTACCTGGACAGGACTAAAGACCTTTGGAAATCAGCTCAGTTATTGGTCAATTTTACCCCTGGAGCTCAGGGCAAGGCTATTTCTAAGCAGACCATTTCCAAGTGGATTGCACATTGCATCAACTTTTGTTATTCTTTTCATGGCAAGGTTCCTCCTCATAGGGTTAGGACCCACTTAACTAGAGCAGCTTCCACTTCTGCAGCCTTTATAAGGGGTGTCCCTACTATGGATATTCTGGAGGCTGCCACTTGGTCTTCTGTTCACGCTTTCACAAAACATTATAATTTGCCTCTGTTTTCCAGAGCCAGGGCAGGGTTTGCCACTGCTGTGTTGCAGGGCATTATCTCCAACGCTTGATTCTGTTGGATGTTCGTGTTTCACTGTTGCAGTCATTACTCTTGGGTTATCCTGCTGGCAGGCTACCTGCAGTCGGCCTGAATTCCAAAGTCCTGGTCTGGCGTTGGCTGCTGTCACCTCTTCCCTGACGTCAGTGCACCAGGGATATAAAAGATGCAGCCGACGCCATTTTCTTCAGTCTTTCTTGCCACGCGGTGCCCGAAGCAAAAGCAGTTCGCAAGTACCCGTCGGCCGACTCCTGAGATTTTCAAATCCGAATTTCAGAACTGACGTCTTCATTAAAGCTAAGTACCCCATCGGGGAAACTTTTTTCTTGCTCCAGAACGGTGTCCAAAAAAGTTAACAATTGTATTTCTTGTGGTAAGCAAATACCTCATAAGGATTTTCACTCTTACTGTATTCCTTGCCTAGGCCCTGACCACAACGTTGCTAGCTGTCAGTTTTGTGCTAGATTTAACCAACGCACTATTAAGCGTCGGTTCGATTTTGCATTTCATTACTTTGGCCGAAGATTTAATTATATAATGCCATCGGAACAGCCAATGACCAGAGTTTACAAAAAAACGCAAGGACAAGGAAAAGGATAGGCATCCGAGGTCCAAAACTGACGACGAGGCCTCCGTTAGGCCAGTCGCCGGTTCTCAGTGAGGCACTTTTGCAGCCCCTGGTGCCCGCTACTTCAGAGCCACAGGCCGCTTCCGACTCTCACGTGGAGCCGACTGGGCCTCTGGATACTGAAGGTATTGGACACTCGGAAATCATTCCCTCAGATGGGTCCGGAGCCGCAGAGCAGGCATCAGTTTCTGAGGGTGTCTTCAGACCTACACAGTTATATGTTAAACCATCTTCAACTTCAAAGACACAGACTAAAGCTGCTCTAAAGACAAAGAAACAAGTACAGCATTCTCCTACTCAAACTTCCATGCCTAAAAAACAGATGCTTAAAATGGCCGAAGACCTAATTACTATGATCAGTGGTTCCCATCCCCCTCCTTATAAGAGGCCTAGGCAAGAGAGAGAATATGATTTTTCTGATCAGGTTTCTATTTCCTCTGATTCCTCTTCTGAACAGGATTATTCTATACCTCCCTATGAGGACTCTGATGCTGAAGAATCCATTCCTTCAGCCTCACCTCCTGAGGATTATTCTTTTGGGGAAACCCTGCATACCATGAGGGAGCATTTCCACTGGGAGAGCCAAGATTACTCTGAATCTAAGAAAAGGCTCAGAGACTTTCTGCTACTTCCTCAGCACAGACCCCTTGCTATTCCACCTGTTCTAGACATTGTAGATGATGTATTTTCAGAGTCCGGCCTGTCCCCTGACTCTTTACCTCCTGCACCTGCTAAGCCAGACAGATACTACAGCGTCCTGGATTCTCATAAATTCCTATATCAAAACGCCGCTGCTGACCCAGAAACTATATCTCAGGGTCCCAAAGGGGTCAAAGCTTCCACTGCAAAAAAACCCTGTCCCCTCTGATAGGGATTCTAGGGCACTGGCCAGATGGGGAAAAAAGTTTACACTTCTACTACCTTGGCTGTAAGGGCTTTAAATTGTCAGTTTCATATGCTTAAATATCAGCAATACTCAATGTCATTGCTTAAACAGAAAATGTTGACAAATTCTGAATGTTCAGAGAACAAGGAAATGCAGGATTTATTGCATGCAGCTGAACAAGTGGGAAAGCATACTTTAATGTGGTTATGATTCACTGGAGGCCTCTTGCAGGGCCGCTGTTACAGGTTCTGTTATTAGAAGGCATGCTTAGTTAAAGGAACAGAATCTGCTTGATCATGTTCAAGCAAAATTATTAGATGCCCCATTACAGCATGATACTTTGTTTGGTGCTAAAGCAGAAGAGGTGTTGAAGAAAATGGAGGATAAAGTGAAATCCATGCAGACAGTTAAGGATTTCTTACAGGTACAGCCAGCCAGATTTAGCAGGAACTGGCCTTCAAAAAATTGTTCCTTTCCAGTCTCACAGACCGCAAAGAGGCAGGTACAGACGTCCCAGAGGCAGATCTCGGCCCCATGGCTCATACAGGCCTAAACAATGGGGTGCTCCTACCTCCAAAAGCGGAGAAGACAAATCACAACCTTACAGGAAACCGTCCCAATGACTTTGCTCTGCCAGATCCAAGCACTTTTCTTTTGGCAGCCCCCTTGGGGGGAAAGCTAGCACTTTTTTCATCAAATTGGCAAATGGTCTCCCAAGACAAATGGGTCTTGAACATTGTGTCCCAAGGCTACAGGTTCCATTTTCACACCGTACCAAGGGCAAAAGTTATGCCAGACCTGCCACACAGTCAATGGGTAGAGGCACAAAAACAAATTACAGCCCTCATGGACATGAGGGGCATTCAACAAGTGGCACAACAAGAGCAGGGGCAAGGATTTTACTCCAGACTTTTCTTAGTGCCCAGAAAGGACAAAGCCTGGAGACCAATACTGGATCTGTCTATACTAAACACGTTTCTGGAGGTTCCAAAATTCAAGATGTTGACTCTACAGCAGCTACTGCCCATGCTGGGCAAGAAGGCTTGGCTTGTAACGTTGGACCTTAAAGAAGCATACCTGCATGTCCCAATCAGACAATCTTGCAGAAGATACCTCAGATTCATAGCTGGCTCAATGCACTACCAATTCTCTGCACTGCCCTTTGGCTTATCTACTGCGCCCAGGGTCTTCACAAAATGCCTGGGACCAGTAATTGCATTTTGCAGACAGAGGAATTCAAATATATCCTACTTGGGCAACTGCCTTATTCAAGCAGAGAACAAAGACATTCTTCTAAAGCATCTGGCGTTTGTAAAAAGATTGCTAATTTGCCTAGGGTACACAGTAAACGAAAATAAATCAAAACTAGTACTCTTTCAAGAGATAATATTCCTGGGTGCAAGCTTAAATACAACTGCCCAGATGGCTTATCTCACGCCAGACAAAAGCAACTGACTTCTTACTTCAAAAAGTTGGCATCAAAGGCCCAGTTATCTGCAAGGAAAATCCTGCAGGCCTTGGGTTTCATGGCATCCTGCATTCTACTAATTCCATATGCCAGACTGCATATGAGGAAACTACAATGGTATCTAAAAAGGGTTTGGACTCAGCATTGCCACAGCCTGGAGACAGTAATTACCCTCATTACCTGCCTGCAACAGGAGTTTCGATGGTGGGCACAGGCCTGTCACCTCAACAAGGGTCTGCCATTCACCTTACCCACAGCCAGACAGACACTGACAACGGATGCATCAGATTATGCCTGGGGGGCCCATATGGCAGGAAAATGTATTCAGGGCACATGGCCTGCAAGCCAGATGCATCTTCACATCAATCGGAAAGAGATGCTAGCTGTTCAGAATGCCCTGACAGCTTTCAAGGATCTACTTCATCCAGGACAGCTACTGATAAAGACAGACAATACTATGGTCATGTGGTACATAAACAAGCAGGGAAGTACACATTCCTACCCCCTCTGCAGACAAGCAATGACCTTATGGGACACAGCATTGAATTATCAAGTTCACCTGCAAGCACAATTCCTGCCAGGAAAAACAAATACTGTGGCAGATGAACTAAGCAGAAACCTCATGGATCCCCATGAGTGGAAACTGGATCCACAAGTCTTCAGCATAATAACAAGGAAATGGGGATGCCCAGACATAGATCTATTTGCCTCCCCTCAAAACTGCCAATTAAAGACATTTTGCACAAGGATTTATCACAAACAAGCATGGAGAGTGGATGCCCTATCCTTCAGCTGGAAAAATCTAACAGTATATGCCTTTCCTCCACTGCCTCTCCTTCCTAGGGTACTCCTAAAGGTCAGACAAGAGAAGCCAAAAATGATACTGATTGCACCAGACTGGCCACGCCAGCACTAGTACCCAATCCTAAAGAGCTTATCTCAAGGTCCAGCATGGATATTGCCTCAAACGTCTCACATGCTGACCCAACTGTACAGCCAACTCAGGACCTTAAATCTGGCAGCATGGCGGATAATGTAGCCATTCAGAACACTCCTCTTTCAAAAGCTGTTATGGATGTTATCTTGGAGGCCAGGAGGCCTAGTCCCAGAAAATCTTATGCAGAAAAATGGAAGAGATTCTGTGCTTGGAACCGGGAACAAGGCATTGACACGTATGTACCTAATATCCCTCAGATTTTACAATTCCTAACTGAGATGCTGGACAAAGGCCTTTCCTTTTCATCAATTAAGATTCATGCCTCTGCCATTTCAGTCCATTACAATACGGAACCACCTATCTTTTCTCATCCTTTAATAAGGCAGTACCTCAGAGGGGCCAAATATATCAGGCCTCCAAGGAGAGCACCAATTCCTGCATGGGACCTCAGTTATGTCTTGGAAAAACTCACACTGCCTCCTTTTGAGCCAGCCTTAACAGCTGATATAAAATTCTTATCCTGGAAAACAGCTCTGCTCCTAGCAATAACCTCTGCAAGACGAGTCTCGGAGTTACAAGCACTCATGGCTGTGGAACCTTTTATTATTTTTCATCCAGACAGGGTTTCTCTGAAGACAAACCCAACATTTATGCCTAAGGTGGTGTCCAGTGTGGCCCTCAGCCAAACCATTCACTTGCCTACCTTTTATCCAAACCCACAGAACAAGGGTGAGAAAATTCTGCATTCTTTGGACATACACAGGCAGCTATGCTTCTGCTTGGACAGAACTAAAGCTTTCAGAAAGACTGAGCAACTTTTAGTGTCATATGCTGTAGGATCACAAGGAAAGGCAGTCTCAAAACAGACTATTTCTAAATGGATAGGCCATTGATTCCTTTTCTACTATTCTCAGCATGGCAAATCAGTGCCTAAGGGCATTAGGCCTCATTCTGCCAGAGCAGCAGCCACTTCAGCAACCTTCCTCAGAGGAGTACCAACCAAAGCCATCTTAGAGGCTGCAGCTTGGAGTTCAGTGCACACTTTTACAAAGCACTACCACTTGCCTCTTTACTCTAAATCCAGAGAAGGCTTTGCCACTGCAGTTCTGCAGGGCCTCATAGCCTCTCCTAATCCTGTTTAGTCCAGCCACCCATCCTGGGCTTTGGGATTCAACCCAAGAGTAGTGACTGCAACAGTGAAACACAATGAACATAGTATAGTTGTGTACCTACCATAAATGTAGATGTTCAAGTGTATTCACTGTTGCAGTCCAGGTTACCCTCTCTCCGTCCCCCTTTCTTTTATTGGGGATTATCTGTACTTCTCTATGCTATACAACCTATGTGGTGTATTTGCTTGTAGGTGAAGGAAATGTTTCTTTACTGCATGTATGTTTATTGGCATAATATATTTAGCCTACCCTTTTGGGGGCACCTGACATCTGGGGCAAGAAAAACTGAAGAAAATGGCGTCGGCTGCATCTATAATACCTCTGGCGCACTGACGTCAGGGAAGAGGCGACAGCAGCCGACGCTGGACCAGGACTTTGGAATTCAAGCCGAGTGCTGGTAGCCTGCCAGCAGGATAACCCAAGAGTAATGACTGCAACAGTGAATACACTCGAACATCTACATTTATGGTTAAGTACACAACTGTACTTTCCTCCTCCCTGTTCACTGGGCTTTGGTAATCAACCCATTTGTTAGGACTGCAACAATGAAACACGATGAACATAGTACAGTTGTGTACACTTACCATAAATGTAGATGTTCGAGTGTATTCACTGTTGCAGTTCTGGTTTCCCTCCCTCCTTCCTTCCCCCTTTGGTCCTCTCCTATTCTTTTTTCCAGAGGTACAGGCTGAATTGCATATTATTTGCCAAATTGGCATTTGGCTTAGCCTTTTTTCTGGGGGCTTCTGAGTCTTTTTGGCAAGAAAGACTGAGGAAGTGACGTTGGCTGCCTCCTTTTGTATCGGACGCCCTGATGTCCTTTACAACCGGCAGCATTTTTACTTACCTTTGGTATTCTGGTCAACTGAGGGCTACCGGGGACCGGATAACCCATTTGTTAGGACTACAACAGTGAATACACTCGAACATCTACATTTATGGTAAGTGTGCACAACTGTACTTTCTGCACCAAGGAATTTCACCCAAAAGCCTGGAAGGTGGATGCTCTGCCCTTCCACTGGGGCAACCTGTTTGTCTACACCTCCCACTGCTTGCCAGTGATTGAAAGGGTGCTCCTAAATATCAGAGAGGAACGGCCAAGAGTTATTCTTATTGCTACCAACTGGCCCATGCAACATTGGGGTACCCCTTGCTACTCGGCCTAACCAAAGAGCTGCCCAGGAACCTGCTTCTCAAAGAAGGACTCCTAACCCAAGAAAAAGGGATAGTACTGCACCCCAACCTGCAAACTCTCAACCTATCCCCATAGCTTATACTCCAAAGGGGGATAACAGCATACTGTTGAGCAAACCGGTCTTGGATATCATTAAGGAGGCCAGGAGGCCCAGCACCAGGAAATCTTACTCGGAAAAATGAGAAGGATTCAGTGCCTGGTGTCATTCTAAGGGTACAAGCACTCCCTTGCCTCTCTGTCTGATTCTAGACTACCTGGCAGAGCTAGTACAAAAAGGATCATCTTACTCTTCCATCAAAATCCATGCCTCAGCTATCTCTGCCCATTCCCATACCGCACAACCCTTGTTCTCCCACCCCCTGCTAAAACAGTTCCTTAGAGGGGTATCTCACATCAGGCCACCTAGGAACCTCCTACACCTGCCTGGGATCTGACTATGTCTTGGAAAAATTGACCTTGCCTCCCTTTGAGCCAGTTGCCTCAGCAGAACTAAAACACCACTCTTGGAAGTCTGCCTTCCTGCTGGCCATCACCTCAGCTAGGAGGGTTTCTGAACTGCAGGCGCTCATGGCCATTGAGCACTTCATTGTCTTCCATGCAGACAAGGGTGTCTCTTAGAACTACCCCTCTTTCATGCCTAAGGTGGTGTCTGACATAACTCTCAATCGGGCTATTCATCTCCCCACCTGCTTTCCTAACCCTCAGAACAGGGGGGAAAGAATCCTCCGTTCACTGGATGTGCACAGACACTTTGGATACTATCTGGATAGAACCAAGCCTCTCAGAAAGACTGACCAGCTTCTGGTCAGCTTCACGCCAGGGGCAGAGGGGAAACCTATCAACAAGCAGACCATTTCTAAATGGATGTCCAGCTGTATCAATTTCTGCTACTACTCCACACCAAAATACCTCCCAAATATGTCAGAAGCCATTCCACTAGGACAGCATCTACTTCCGCTTGTTTTCTTTAGGGGGTCCCTACCAAGGACATCTTAGAAGCTGCCACTTGGACTTCCATCCACACCTTCACCAAACACTACCATTTGTCTCTTTTTTCCAAAACCCGGGCTGGCTTTGCCTCTGCAATACTGCAGGGCATGCTAGGCCCTTCTTAGAGCAGTGCTTCCCTATTCCTCTTTTCCTTACCCTTCTACCATCCACCCTACCTTCAGCTTTGGGAATCTTCCCACAAGTGATGACTGCAACAGTGAAACACTAAGAACATAGTACAGTTGTGTACACTTATCGTAAATGTAGATGTTAGAGTCTATTCAGTGTTGCAGTCCTGTTTTCTCTCTTTCCTACCACTCTAGTTCTCTCTGTTTCCATCACACCTATCTGTACCTATGACGATACCCCAGGTTGGCCTTCCTCAGGCCTTCCGGCCTGGGCTCCTATAGGTTAGGGCAAGAAAAACTGATGTAATGGTGTCGGCTGCCCTGCTTTATACCACTGATGACTTGACGTCAGTTCCTGGTGACAAGCAGCTGACGCAGGATGGAAAATCTTTCCTCTGGTATTCAGGCCAGCAGATGGCTACCCAGCAGGAATAACCCACAAGTGATAATTGCAACCGTGAATACACTTGAGCATCTACATTTATGGCAAGTGTACACAGCTGTACTTTCCCACCCTCTGAATACTCCCCTTCCTTTTCTCCCATGCCTGACAAAAGAATATGAATGATGGATTGCAGTCATCAGCCTCAAGCAGGGTATACCTTTGCAGACCCCTCCATCCTCACAACACATCTACACAGATGCTTCAAATCTGGGTTGGGGAGCAGTACTGCAAAATCACAACAATCATAACAACGTTCAGGGAGAGTGGTCCTCCCTCAAACAAAGAGACCACATCAATATCAAAGAGATGAGAGGCCTTCTGCAAGCATTACAAACATTCCACCAATTTCTCCTACCAGGCACCTTGAAAGTTGTCACAAACAATATGACTGTCCTGTGGTATATCAACAAGCGGGGGGGGGGCAAGATGTCTTACCCGCTTTGCAGCTTGTCAGTTCAGATTTGGTCCCTAGCAGCAAAACTACACATTCAACTGTAAGTAGTGTACATTCCTTCCACAGAGAATGTGATGGCAGACACTCTCAGCAAGAATCTCTGCATCCCTCCCATGAATGGATGCTTCACAGGGAGGTGTTCTTGGACCTTATTCACAAGTGGGATATTCCTCAGGCAAATCTGTTTGCCTCCTCCCAGAACAGGCAAGATGGCCACATCCATATGCTTGGAAAGTGGACGCCTTCTCTTTTCATTGGGTGGGGATGTATCTTCATGCCTTTCTCCCCTTCACACTGATTCAAAAAGTCCTTCTGAAGATTCAGAGGGGACAAACCAAAAATTGTGCTGATGACCCCCCCCCCCCCCCTTTTGGCCAAGACCGCATTAGTTCCTCCTACTAGCCAAGGGCAATCACCACAGGTTACCCCACTGATTCGACCTACTGACACAAGATGGGGTCCCTCATACACCCTAAGGTACTAAACCTCAGACTCACCTTATGGGTGATAGAATTCAGATCCCTTTCAAACACCTGTATTCAGAAGACTTGCTCATTGCCCTACAGGAGGCCAGGAAACCTAGTACCAGGAGAAATTGTGTGTAAAAATGTAGAGCATTCTCCAGGCGGTGTCAAAAGAAAAAAACAGGACCCTTTTCTTATCCAGTACCCATGGTCTTTTCTTACTTGTATGAGCTACTACATTCAGGATTGACGTTTTCTTTTAAGCTACACTTGTCCGGCATTTCCGCCCGTCTTCCCTTAGTACCTCCTTTGGCATCCAGATTAGAGGTAAAACTCTTCTTAAAAGGGTTCCTCCATATCAGACCCTACTAGTAAACCTGTTCCTCCTTCATGGGACATTAATTTTGTCCTTGAAAAAAATCGCACTACCTCCATTTGAACCAGCTCATTCAACATCACTTAAGCTCTGTATTGAAAGATAGTACTGCTGGTGGCCCTCACAGTTGACAGGAGGATCTCAGAAATCCAAGCCCTTATGGCTATACCTCCTTACCTTATCTTTCATAGGGACAGTTCTCCCTCAGGACTAATCCTTCCTTCATGCCTGAAGTGGTTAATAGCTGTCCTTGAATCAGACCATTAACCTTCCTGTTTGCTTCCCTCAACCTCAAAATTCCTCTAAAAGAACTTTGCGTTCCTTGGATGTTGGGTATTACCTGGACAAGACCAAATCCATTAGAAAGTCTGGCCAGTTGTTTGTCTCCTTTCACCCAAGGGCCTTGGGGAAGTCGGTCTCTAAGCAGACTATATTATCATGGATTTCAAATGTGATCTCTGCTTGTTATTGCCATCATGGAAAAGATTTAACTGCCAATGTGAGAGCTCATTCTACTAGGGCAGCTACCTCTTCAGCAGTCTTTTTTACGAGGATGGTCTACGCTTCCATACTGGAGGCAGCCGCCTGTTCTTCATTTCATACATTTAACAAGCATTACAAACTAGATTTGATTTCTATAGCCAGAACTGGGTTTGCTAGATCAGTTTTACAGGGTCTCATTGACCAGGCCTGTCAACTTACTCCCCAGGCTCATACCTAAAGCTTTGTACTCTCCCTACAGTTATGAATACTGCAATATGAGAATAGAAGAACATAGATTAGTTGTGTAAGGCCTTACCATAGCTTTAGATGTCCTTCTCTTCCATGTTGCAATATATAGTCCCCCCTCCTTACCCTGTTTATCCTTCTTGTATGGCATCCCCATAGCTCCTCTCCATTCAAACAGGGCACAACAGGCACATACCTATATAAGGTGCCTTCTTGCTTGGTGCGTATGTGGCTCTGAAAAGCTTCCTTTCTTTTGCTTCCCAGGTTTACTACTGTATGCGGCAGTCATTTCTGAAGTGGGTACATGCAGACATCACTTTTATAGCCGACATCAATTTATGGCTCTGACAGGCAACTTCGCATGTACCCTTGCTCCTAAGACTTTGGTATACTGACTGTCTGTCCAGTGCTGCAGGCAGTAATCTCCCTACCATTATGAATACTGCAGCATGGAAGAGAAGGACGTCTAAGGTTATGGCAAGATGTTCTTCGTGTTTCACTGTTGCAGTCATCACATTTGGGTTATCAGCTTGCAGTAGCCCTGAGTCGGCCTGATTAACAAAGTCTTGGGTCCTACGTCTGTTGCTGTCAGGTCGTCAGGGGTATAAAACATGCAGCCGATGTCATTACTCCAGTCTTTCTTGCCGTGTGGTGCCCGAAGCAGAAGCAGTTCGCAAGTGCTGGTCGGCCAACTCATGAAATTTTCGTTTTCGAGTTTCAGAACAGAAGTCTTCAACTAAGAGCTAAGTACCCCGTTGGGGAAACTTTTTCTTGCTCTAATCCGATGTCAGTAAAAGTTAAAGTAATTGCAATTCTTGTGGAAAGCAAATACCTCATAAAGATTTTCATTCGTACTGTATTCCTTGCCTAGGCCCGGACCACGACGTGCCTCGCTGTCGGTTTTGTGCCTTATTTAAACCACAAACTATCCGTCGGTATATTTGCGCTTCTAAATATTTAGGTGCTCGGTTTAATTATCCTGATATGTCTTCGGTAAGCCATCCGACTACCGACATTCCGAAAAAACTCAGATATACAGAGACAGGCCACCCAGTTCACTGGTACTCAGTGAGGTGCTTTTGCAGCCCCTGATACCCACTACTTCAGATTCGCAGGCCTCTACTGAGACCCATTTGGAGTCCGGTATGCCGTGAGATGCTTCAACTGTGGAATCTGCGGATGTCTCTACCTTGGATGGGTCGGGAGCCGCTGTGCAGGCACCAGCTTTTGAGGGTGTATTCAGGCCTACTGATTTGCATATTAAACCAGCGCCATCTTCTTCTTCAAGGCCCAAAACTCGAACCATGCCTAGAAAACTGACGCCCAGACTGCATGGTCAGGCCTCTATGCCTAAAAAACAAATGATGATAATGGCTGAAGACCTTATTACTTTAATCAGGGGAAGCCAACCTTCCCCCCTCTAAGAGACCTAGGACTGAGTTTGCTTATGATACTTCTGACCAGGATTCTGAAATTTCTGTTTCCTCTGATGACCAGGATTTACCCTTATCTACCTATGAGGATTCTGATGCTGAGGACTCTATTCCCTCTGCTTCTCCCAGAGGATTTTTCTTTTGGTGAAACCTTGCATACTCTCAGGGAGCATTTTCATTGAGAAAGTCAGGATTTCTCTGATTCTAAAAAGAGGCTTAGGGATTTCTTACTCCTGCCCCAGCACAGGCCTTTAGCTATACCTCCTGTACTGGACATTGTTGATGATGCCTTTTCGGAATCTAGTATGCCCCCAGACTCTCTTATCTCCTGCTTCCAGAAAACCTGATAGATATTACAGGGTTCCTTACTCTCACAAGTTCCTTTTCAAAAATCCTACTGCGGATCCTGAAACTGTTTCACAGGGACCCAAGGGCATTAAAGCTACTACTGTCAAAAATCCTACCCCCTCTGATAGAGACTCCAGGGCGCTGGATAGATGGGGTAAGAAGGTATACACTTCTGCAACTTTGGCCATTAGGGCCTTGAATTACCAGTTTCATATGTTAAAGTATCAGCAGCATATTATTGGATTGCTTAAACAGAAAGTGATGTTGATTCCTGATTGTGCTGAAAATAAGGATTTACAGGATTTAATGCATTCTGCTGAACAAGTTGGTAAACATACATTGCAATGTGGTTTTGATTCACTAGAGGCATCTGGCAGGGCTGTGGTAACTGGGTCTCTATTTAAAGACGTTTGGCTTAAGGAGCAATCCTTGCCAGATCATGTAAAAGTGAAATTACTGGATGCTCCCTTAAATCAGGACCACCTCTTTGGCAACAAGGCAGAAGAAGCTCTTAAAAAGATGGAGGAAAAAGCTAAATCTATGCAAAGATTTTTTAGAAGTACAACCTCCAAGATTTAGTAGGCATTGGCCTTCTAAGATATGGTCTTTTCCTGCCTCTTCCAGACCTTCTCAGTCCAAACCCAGATCCAGCAGAGCACCCAGGCTTCAGTCCCAGGGGACGCTCAGGACTAAGCAGTGGGGGGCCTCCACTTCCAATCTGGGAGTAGTAAGACTCCCCCTATGGTAAACTGTTTCAATGACTTCTTTTTAAAACTTCCAAGCACTTCTCAACTGACTGCCCCTTTGAGGGGAAAGATTGCACTTCATGCAAAGAACTGAGGACTCATTACCCAGGACAAATAGGTTTTAAATATAGTATCCCAAGTATACAGATTTCACTTCCACACATTACCAACTCCAAGCGGTTGGCCGGATCTACCTCCAAATCAGTGGGCAGAGGCCCAAAAGCAAGTATTCTTTCTCTTAAGCATAGGGGCTATTCAATTTGTACCAGAAGAGGAAAAGGGACAAGGTTTCTACTTGAGATTTTTCCTGGTGCCCAGAAAAGGCAATTCATGGCATCCTATCCTGGACCTGGGTACTCTGAACACCTTTTTGGTGATTCCAAAATTCAAGATGCTGACTCTTCAACTGTTGCTTCATATGCTAAGCAAAGATGCCTGGTTGGCAACACTAGATTTAAAGGAAGCATACCTGCACATCCCAATCAGGGAATCTTGCAGAAGATACCTACACTTCAAAGCAGGCTACACGCACTATCAGTTCTCTGCACTGCTCTTTGGCTTATCTACTGTGCCCAGGGTGTTCACAAAATGCCTAGCTCCAGTCATTGCATTCTGCAGGTAAAGAAATATTCAAATATACCCGTACCAGGACGATTGTCTAATTCAACCAGAAAGCCAGGAAGCCAGGACATACTTTTGAATCATCTGGCTTTTGTACAAAGGGTGATGACATGTCTGGGGTATGCCAAAAACGAAAGAAATCACACCTGGTACCCTGTCAACAAATTATATTCCTGGGTGCAGGCTTGAATACATCTTCCCAGATGGCTTTCCTCACGCGCGAGAAACAAATACACTTGACAACCTACTTCAAACAAGTGGCCACAAAAACCCTGCTATCTGCAAGGCAAATACTACAAAACTTGGGGTTCATGGCCTCCCGCATTCTTCGAATTCCATATGCAAGACTGCATATGAGGAAACTACAATGGTATCTAAAAAGCCTATGGTGTCAACATTCTCAGGATCTAGAAGCAATGATTCCTATCATTCCTTGCCTATGCCTAGAGTTCCTTTGGTGGGCAGAGGCCTGCCACCAAAACAAGGGACTACCTTTCACACTACCCCCTGCCACCCAACCCCTAACAACAGATGCATCAGACTATGCATGGGGTGCTCACCTGGCATTCAAATGCATTCAGGGCAAATGGAACCCAATTCAAATGCACCTTCACATCAGTCATAAATGTTAGCTGTACAGAATGCTCTGACAGCCTTCAAGGACCACATTCTTCCAGGGCAATTAATGGTAAAGATGGACAACACCACTGTTGTGTGGTACATAAACAAGCAGGGGGGTGCACATTCTTACCCCCTCTGCAGACTTGCCATGGCATTGTGGAACACAGCGTTGAGCTACCAAGTGCATCTACAAGCTCAATTCCTGCCAGGAGAACTAAATACACTGGCAGACAGACTAAGCAGAAACCTCATGGACCCACACAAGTGGAAACTGGAACCAAGGGTTTTCAACATGTTGACAAGCAAATGGGGGAGCCCAGATATAGACCTGTTTGCCTCACCCCAGAACTATCAATTGGAAACATTTTGCACAAGTACTCCCCACAGACAAGCTTGGAAACTGGATGCTGTCCTTCAGTTTATGCCTTTCCTCCTCTGCTTCTGCTCTCCAAAGTACTACTAAGGATCAAACAAGACAAACCAAGGACGATTTTGATTGCACCAGACTGGCCACGACAACACTGGTACCCCCTCCTGCGCAGTGTGTCACTGTTGGCCCCATGGCATCTGCCTCAGACTCCTACTCTGCTGTCTCAGCAGGAGAACCAGATTCTGCACCCTCAGCTTCAAACACTGAACCTAACTGCCTGGCTAATTACCTAAGCTCTCCTTTACCATCCCTCAGTAAACCAGTGATAGATGTCATTTTAGAGTCAAGGAGGCCTGGTACTAGAAAATCTTACGCTGAAAAATGGAAAGGATTCTTTGCCTGGAACCAATCTCAAGGGATGAGCACAGCAGTGCCCAATTTACCTCATATTTTACAATACTTAACTGAGATGCTTCACAAGGGCCTGTCTTTTTCCTCAATAAAAATTCATGCCTCAGCCATGTCAGCTCATTATAACACAGAACCTCCCCTCTTCTCTCATCCACTGCTCAAGCAGTTCCTCAGAGGGGCCAAAGATTTAAGACCACCCAGGAGTGGTCCAACTCCAGCCTAGGACCTTAACTTTGTATTGGAGAAACTCACCCTTCCTCCTTTCTAGCCAGCTGCTACTGCAGATTTAAAATTCCTTTCTTGGAAAACAGCTTTCCTTTTAGCCATCACTTCAGCAAGAAGGGTATCAGAATTACAGGCCCTTATGACAGTGGAGCCTTCCATCATCTTTCATGCAGACAGGGTGTCCCTCAGGACAAATCCCTCTTTCATGCCAAAGGTGGTATCCAGTGTGGCCTTTAATCAGTCCATTAGTTTGCCAACCTTCTTTCCTAATCCACAGAACAAAGGAGAACAGATACTACACTCCTTAGATGTGCACAGACAACTTAGATTTTACTTGGACAGGACTAAACCTCAAAGGAAATCTGAACAACTGCTGGTGGCATTTGCTTCAGGGACAGAGGGGAAGGTTATTTCAAAGCAAACCTTCTCCAAATGGATAGGCCATTGCATTCATTTCTGCTATAAGCACCATGGAAAACCTGTCCCACAGGGGATCAGACCCCACTCAACCAGGGCTGCATCTACCTCTACAGTCTTTCTCAGATGCGTACCTACCAGGGACATACTAGAAGCTGCTACCTGGAGTGCTGTACATACTTTCACCAAGCATTGCCATTTGCCAGATGTTCATTGCGTTACATTGCTGCAGTCATTACACTTGGGTTATCCTGCCATCAGGCGGTCCCGCAGTCGGCCAGAGTTCCAAAGTCTTGGTCCGCCGTCGGTTGCTGTCGCTTCTTCCCTGACGTCAGTGCACCAGGGGTATATAAGATGCATCCGACGCCCCGTCTTTCTTGCCGCGCGGTGCCCGAAGCAGAAGCAGTTTGCAAGTGCCGGGCGGCCGACTCCTGAGATTTTCGAAGTCGAATTTCAGATCCGAAGTCTTCAATAAAGCTCAGTACCCCGTTGGGGAAATTTTTTTCTTGCCTCAGACCGATGTCAGAAAAAGTTAATAATTGTATTTCTTGTGGGAAGCAAATACCTCATAAGGACTTCCACTCTTACTGTATTCCATGCCTAGGCCCTGATCACGACGTCACTAGTTGTCGGTTTTGGGCTAGATTTAACAAACGCACTATAAAAAGACGTTTTGATTTTGCTTTGCACTACTTTGGCCGAAAGTTCAATTATACTATGCCGTCGGATCAACCGACGACCTCAATACCGAAAAAAACGCAAAGACAAGGATAAAGACAGGCATCCGAGGTCCAAAACCGACGGCGAAACCTCTTCTAGCCAGTCGCCGGTTCTCAGTGAGGCGCTTTCGCAGCCCCTGACACCTGCTACCTCAGAGCCACAGGCCGCTTCCTACTCCCACGTGGAGACTAGGCCTCTGGAAACTCAAGGTATTGGGCCTATGGAAAATAATCCCTCAGATGGGTCCGGAGCCGCTGAGCAGGCATCGGCTTCGGAGGGTGTTTTCAGACCTTCACAACTTACCATTAAAACAACAGCCAAGACAAAGGTACAATTGAAGACAAAGAAACAAGTACAGCATTCTCCTGGACAGTCCTCCATGCCTAAGAAACAGATACTTAAAATGGCCGAAGACCTCATTACTCTAATCAGGGGTTCCCATCCCCTCCTGAGAAAAGGCCTAGGCAGGATACAGACTATGATTCCTCTGATCAAGTTTCCATTTCCTCTGATTCCTCTTCAGACCAGGGATACTCTCTATCCCCCTATGAGACTCTGATGCTGAAGAATCTATCCCTTCAGCCTCTCCTCCTGAGGATTATTCTTTTGGGGAAACTTTACATACCATGAGGGAGCATTTCCATTGGGAAAGTCAGGATTACTCAGAATCCAAGAAAAGGCTCAGGGATTTCCTTTTATTGCCTCCGCACAGGCCCCTGGCTATTCCGCCTGTGCTAGATATTGTGGATGATGTGTTCTCTGAATCCAGCTTATCTCCTGATTATTTGCCCCCTGCACCAGCCAAGCCAGATAGGTATTATAGAGTCCCTGACTCTCATAGGTTTCTTTACAAAAACCCTTCTGCTGATCCAGAAACTATTTCTCAGGGTCCAAAAGGGGTTAAGGCTTCCATTGCAAAAAAATCCAGTACCGTCTGACAGAGATTCCAGAGCTTTGGATAGATGGGGGAAGAAAGTATACACTTCTGCAACTCTAGCAGTAAGAGTACCAACAATATTTAATGGCTCAGTTAAAACAGAAAATGCTTGCAAGCTCAGAAACTCCTGATTGTAAAGAAATGCAGGATTTATTGCATGCAGTTGAACAGGTGGGAAAACATACTCTGCAAAGTGGTTTTGATTCTTTAGAGGCCTCTTGTAGAGCCGCAGTTACAGGTTCTGTGATTCGAAGACATGCTTGGTTAAAAGAACAGAGTTTACCTGATCATGTTAAGGCAAAATTATTGGATGCTCCTTTACAGAATGATACCTTGTTTGGTGTTAAGGCAGAAGAGGTGTTAAAGAAAATGGAGGATAAAGCTAAATCTATGCAAACAGTCAAGGATTTCTTACAGGTACAGCCACCTCGGTTTAGCAGAAATTGGCCAACAAAGAATTGGTCCTTTCCAGTGTCAGACAGGCCACAGAGAGGCAGATACAGACGCCCAAGAGGCAGATCTCAACCCCAAGGCTCAAACAGACGACGACAGCGGGGCACCTCAACCCCAAAAAGGAGGTGAGGACAAGTCTCAACCTTACAGGAAACAGTCGCAATGACTTTCCCCTTCGTACGCCAAGCACGTCCCTTCTGGAAGCCCCCTTAGGGGGAAAACTAGCACTTTTTTCTCAAAAATGGCAATCACCCAAGACAAATGGGTTCTGAATATTGTGTCTCAAGGTTACAGGTTCCACTTTCATACTTTCAGGCTAAAAGGAATGCCAGACCTGCCACAAAATCAATGGGCAGAGGCACAAAAACAAATTTCAGCCCTCATGGACATGAGAGCTATTCAGAAAGTACCACAACAGGAACAAGGACAGGTTTTTTTACTCAAGACTCTTTCTGGTCCCCAGAAAGGATAAGGCCTGGAGGCCCATACTAGTCCTTTCAATTCTGAATACTTACCTGGATATTCCAGAATTCAAAATGTTGACATTACAGCAGCTTCTACCCATGCTGGGCAAGAAGACTTAGCTGGTTACTCTTAACCTCAAAGAGGCATTCCTGCATGTCCCTATCATACAAAATTGCAGAAGATACCTCAGATTCACAGCTGGTACAATGCACTACCAATTCTCTGCACTGCCCTTTGGCTTATCTACTGCGCCCAGTGTCTTCACAAAGTGCCTGGCACCAGTAATTGCATTTTGCAGACAAAAAGGAATTCAAATATATCCATACCTGGACGACTGCCTCATTCAAGCAGAGACAAAGGACATTCTTCTACAGCATCTGGCGTTTGTAAAAAGGTTGCTAATTTCTCTAGGGTACACAGTAAACAAAAAGAAGTCAAAACTAGTGCCCTCGCAACAGATTATATTCCTGGGTGCCAACTTAAATACAACGGCCCAGATGGCTTACCTCACGCCAGACAAACAAGTTCAACTAACTCAATATTTTCAATTACTGACCAAAAAGTCCCATCTCCCTGCAAGAAAAATTCTGCAGGCCCTGGGATTCATGGCATCTTGCATACTACTAATACCATATGCCAGACTGCATATGAGGAAATTACAGTGGTACCTAAAAAGTGTTTGGACTCAACACTGTCACAGTTTAGAAGCAGTAATATCAATGATTCCCTGCCTACAACCGGAGTTTCGATGGTGGGCACAGGCATGTCACCTAAACATGGGTCAGCCTTTTACCCAACCCACAGCCAGGCAAACTAAGAACAGATGCTTCGGATTACGCCTGGGGAGCACACATGGCAGGAAAATGCATTCAGGGCAAGTGGACCACAGACCAGATGCATCTTCACATCAATCAAAAAGAGATGTTGGCTGTTCAAAATGCCCTAACAGCTTTCAAGGACCTCCTGCATCCAGGACAATTATTACTAAAGACAGACAACACCACAGTAATGTGGTACATAAACAAGCAAGGGGGCACTCATTCTTATCCCCTATGCAGGCAAGCCATGACCTTGTGGAACACAGCTCTAACGTATCAAGTTCACCTGCAAGCACAATTCCTGCCAGGGAAGAAAATTTTTTAGGAAAGAAAAATATTCTGGCAGACGATCTAAGCAGAAATATCATGGACTCTCACGAATGGAAGTTGAATCCACAAATCTTCAGCATGGTAACACAAAAATGGGGATGCCCAGACACGGATCTTTTTGCCTCCCCACTGAATTGCCAACTACAAAAAATTCTGCACAAGAACTTATCACAAACAATCATGGAAAGTGGATGCTCTTTTGTTCAGCTGGAAAAACCTAAAAGTTTATGCCTTCCCGCCACTGCCTCTCCTTTCAAAGGTACTCCTAAAAGCCAGACAAGAAAAACCACAGATGATCCTGATTGCTCCAGACTGGCCACGCCAGCACTGGTACCCTATCTTAAGGAACTTGGCTCAAGGCCCACCATGGATTTTGCCTCAAATTCCACACCACCTGACTAAACAAAACAATCAGATCCTGCACGGTCAGCTCAAAATCCTAAACCTGGCTGCATGGCAGATACATTAGTCAAACAGGCAACACCTCTCTCTAAAGCTGTTATGGATGTCATTTTGGAGGCCAGGAGGCCTAGCACCAGGAAAGCTTACTCAGAAAAATGGAAGAGATTCTGCGCCTGGAGCCAGGCTCAAAGCCTAGACCCCCTTGTTCCAAACATTCCTCAGATTTTGCAATACTTAACTGAGATGCTGGGCAGAGGCCTATCCTTCTCATCAATTAAGATCCACGCCTTTGCCATTTCAGCACATTACAACACAGATCCTCCTTTATTCTGTCATCCCTTGCTAAAGCAGTACCTCAGAGGGGCTAAAAACATAAGACCACCCCGGAGAGCACCAACTTGGGACCTCAATTTTGTTTTGGAAAAACTGACCCTACCACCTTTTGAGCCAGCCAATACAGCCGATCTAAAATTTTTATCATGGAAAACTGCTCTGCTCCTGGCAGTAACTTCAGCACGAAGAGTCTCAGAGCTACAGGCATTAATGGCAGTGGAACCTTTTATAATTTTTCATCAGGACAGGGTTTCTTTAAGGACAAACCGTACCTTTATGCCATAGGTGATATCTAGTGTGGCTCTTAACCAAACCATCCATTTGCCAACTTTTTATCCAAACCCCCAGAATAAAGGGGAGAAACTTCTGCATTCTTTGGACATACACAGGCAGCTACACTTCTACTTGGACAAGACAAAAGCTTTCAGGAAAACTGAGCAACTGTTTGTAGCATATGCTGCAGGGTCACAGGGCAAGGCTATCTCAAAGCAGACTGTATCCAAATGGATAGGACACTGTATTCGTTACTGCTACACACAGCATGGAAAATCAGTCCCAGATAACATAAGGCCACATTCCACCAGGGCAACAGCCACTTCAACAGCCTTTCTCAGAGAAGTACCTACCAAGGAATTTTTGGAGGCTGCAACTTGGAGTTCAGTGCACACCTTTACCAAGCATTACCACCTGCCTCTTTACTCTAAATCCAGAGCAAGATTTGCCACTGCAGTTCTGCAGGGCCTCATAGCCAATCCTAACTCTTTATAGACCAGCCACCCAACCTTAGCTTTGGGATTCTACCCAAGTGTAATGACTGCAGCAGTGTAACACGATGAACATAGTACAGTTTTATACCTACCATAAATGTAGATGTTCGAGAGTTCACACTGCTGCAGCCCAGGTTACCCTCCCTCCATCCCCTCTGAACTAGCTGGACTTATCTATACCTTTCTATCCTATACAACCTTTGTGGTGTATTTGCTTGTAACTGAAGGCATTGTTTTTATTTTATATGTATATTTTTTATTAGCAATATGTATTGCCTACCTACTTGGGGGCACCTGACATCTGGTGCAAGAAAAACTGAAGAAAATGGTGTCGGATATATCTTGTATACCCCTGGCGCACTGACGTCAGCAACCGACACTGGACCAAGACTTTGGAACTCTGGCCGACTGCGGGACCGCCTGATGCCAGGATAACCCATGTGTAATGACTGCAGCAGTGTGAACACTCGAACATCTACATTTATGGTAGGTACAAAATTGTACTTTTTCTCTAAATCCAGAGCTGGCTTTGCCATTGCAGTTTTGCAGGGCCTTTCAGCTGGTCCTAATGCTATCTAAAGTCCTCCTTCCATCCTTAGCTTTGGGAATCTACCCAAATGTGATGGACTGCAACAGTGAAACACGAAGAACATAGTACAGTTGTGTACACTTACCATAAATGTAGATGTTCGAGTGTATTCACTGTTGCAGTCCTGGTTACCCTCCCTCCAGCCCCCTGACTTCTTTTGGCTATACCTCTTCTCTTCTTTTCAATGCTTAAAAGCTTTTTGGTGTGTTTGCTTTTTTGTTGGGGGTATAGCCTTGTATATTTATAGATTTAATTGCTTTCCATTAGGGGGGCACCTGACATCTGGGGCAGGAAGCGCTGATGTAATGACATCTGCTGCATTTTTTATACACCTGACGTCACGGAAGAAGAGAGAGCAACCAACGTAGGACCCAAGACTTTGTTAATCAGGCCGACTGAGGGCTACTGCAAGCAGATAACCCAAATGTGATGACTGCAACAGTGAATACGCTCGAACATCTACATTTATTGTAAGTGTACACAGCTGTACTTTCTTACACAACTAATATTTCATCATATTGATCTCTGTTGCAGTAGCCTTAGCTATATGGGTTATATCATGCTAAGGATATAACAGCTGACCAGCTTCCAAAGCTTCATGGCACCTTCTATATGTCCAAAGTGTTAGGCAGCTCAAACTGAGCTGACCAGAAGACGTTTGGGCAAGAAATCCTACAGAGCTTTACTGACGTCAAAGTGTATGCTCATCTAAGGCTTCAAGGATTGACTGCCAGCTTGTGCTTTCCTTTGTTGGGCAGCCAAGTTCCCTTTAGTGGGAAAAAACTTCCATTTTTCTTTCGTTTCTTTTGTTTCCTCTTTAGGAAAGCTATTATAAAGCTAGGAATGTTGTGTTTCAGCAGACTGTTTCAAGACTGTAGCATACTTTTAAATGGGCAATTGTTTTTTTTGTTTTTTTTTTATCTGCCAGTGTAAAAGTTGAGTAAAGTAACTGAAAACATTTTTTCTATGAAGAAATTATGTTTATTTATTTTTGTGAGGCTGACATAATTTTTTTTCTGTCAAAAATGTAACTTATGTGGACTGGTACCAGCACTTGCTCATCTTCCCAGGGAAAGAGGCACCATTTTCGGCTTGACCATGGAACAGACTACAGGGCAGTCCTTCTTCCAGCCACAAAAATAAAAAAAATTAAGCAAACAGCCTTTGCCACCACAGCAGGCTACCAGTTTGCCTCGGCTACAAGTGGGTGACTATGGTGTGGACATTTCTTGTACCTGTGACCACTGGTGGTGTACTCCAGATTCCTTTGGTGTAGCACTTAAAGCCACTGTGGACCAGGGGTTAGCTACATCCTCTGTGGCAGTTGGGGTCCCCTCAGGGGGCAAGGGGGAAGCCACTCTTGTTTCATCCTGGGAGAGGAAACAGGGAAGGTTTCCCTGTTGTGTCAGAATTCCCTGCCTATCCCTGGAAAAGCAGCTGCTGCCATTAGTAACATGGTTGGCCCCATTTTTCTGTCAAAAGGAAACCGAAAAACCAAGCATGTGTACTCCTCTTCAAATGTATTTGGATAGGAGTACCGGGTCATGTAAAGGGTTTAATTTAGGATATTGATCCTTGTGGTAAAGCAGTTTCTGGTAAATAAGAGGGATTCCTCTTTTCCTGAAGAGATTCAGGTTTTTGAATCTGAACAGGATGATGAAGGGATGGACACAGTTTTTTCCTCAGATTTTTGATTCAGACTCGGAGGAGAGGTCAGTTTCTGGTTCTCCCTATTGTGTGTGTGTGTGGGGGGTCTCTTTCTCTAAGACTATTGCTAGAATGTGACAGTTTTCAGTGGGAGTATATGAGGTTTCTCAGTTCCTCAGAAAATACTATGAGCTGTTACTGAAGGATTTTTCTAGAAACTACACCCATTTCTTTTGTTCTGTCTGCTTATGGCCTGCAGTTTTCTTCACGGTCAACTAGCTGTCCCTAAAAAGCCAGGTAGGATATATAAAGTTCCTTGTCTTTTAAATTTAATAGACTATTCCCAAACCTGATCCAGCAGCTATAGCTTTTACTGATCACACTGCTGCTAAACACTTAATTCCAGTTCTACTCTGATAAGATGGAAAAGTTATTGATATGTATGGGGGGAAAAGTGTATTCCTTTGCAACAGATTGTTTCAGACAAATGGGTTCTGAAAGTCATTCATTAAGGTTACAGAGGGCAGTGAGAGGAAATTCCTCTTTTCCTTGGGGTCATTCCTTATTCTCCACACAAGACTGTTGTTACCACCTGATGTTCTTCATGTTTCACTGTTGCAGTCATCACCTGTAGGTTATCCCTCGGCTGGCCCAAATACGAGAGTCAGTGTTTTTCTGCGTCGGCTGCTATGGCCTGTAGTCTGACGTCAGGTCGTCAGTGCTATAAAGCAAGGCAGCCGACACCATTACATTAGTCTTTCTTGTCGTGGAGCCAGTAGCAGAAGCATTTCGCAAGTGTGCTGGTTGGTCGCTACCAAAGTTTGAATTTCAGCTGAAAACTTCTAAAGCTAAGTACCCTGTTGGGGATCCTTTTTTCTTGCACTAACCTATGTTTGAAAGTTAATTGTCTCGCCAGTGGAAAGCTGATCCCACACAGAGGCTTCCAGTCATACTGCGTCACTTGTTTAGGCCCAGACCACAACATCCCCTGTTGCCAATTCTGTGCCTTCTTTAACGCGAGAACCATTCGCAGTAGAGCTCTTATTTAGACAGGTATTTTCATCTTCCGTCTTCGCATTCCGAAATGGCATCCGTCAGCCAACAATCCGTGGACATTCCAAAAAATATGCATTGATTTAGATAGAGATGCACCACACAAGGCTAAGCCTTTCGATGACTCTACCGCTATGCAGGTAGTCAGTTCTCCGCAATTCAGTCAGGTGCTTTTGCAGCCCCTAATGCCCGATTTGAAATCTGCGCAGGCCTCTACCGAGACCCTTTCAGAATCCGGTATGCCGCAGAAATCTTAGTCTTCCGAGCCTTTGGCTGTCTCTGCCTCTGTTGGGTCCGGAGCCGCAATGCAGGCATCGGCTTCCAAGGACACCTCTTGCACTACCGAATCTAGACAAAACAAGACGTCTTCTCATCCGACTACCATTTCTCTCAGACCAACGGATACTCTTAGGCCTAGAAGTCAGGTCACTCTTAGAAAATCTACCTCTAGCCACCATCTTGCTCCTGCTCCACCACCCCAAGCCCAGATGCTTAAAATGGCGGAGGATCTCATTTCTCTTATCAGGGGTACTCAGGCCACAACTTCTAAATGGAAAAGACACCCTTCCCCAGAAATTATGACAGAACAGGATTCTGAGGAATCTGACTATTCAGATTTTGAAGAGGACCCACAACCTCTGACTGCTTATGAGGATTCAGATGCAGAGGAATCCATTCCTTCTGCCTCCCCACCAGAAGACCATTCCTTTGGGGAAACCCTTCACACCCTCAGGGAACATTTCCAGTGGGAATCTCAGGATTTCCCCCAGTCTAAGAAAAGACTTGGAGAGTTTCTGGATCTGCCCCAGCACAGACCTCTGGCCATCCCTATTTTAGAAGTGGTGGATGATTTTTTTCCATGAATCCAGTTTAGCCCCTGATGCCCTTCCACCTGCTCCCAGTAAACCTGAGAGGTATTAGAGTACCAGATTCTCACAAATATGTGTACGGAAATCCTGCTACAGACCCAGAGGTCATTACATAGGGACCAAAGGAGCTAAGACTAGTTATGCCAAGAATTATGTTCCTTTTGACAAGGATTCCAGAGCTCTGGACAGATGGGGTAAAAAAGTATACACCTCTGCAACCTTAGCTGTCAGAGCTCTCAGCTGTTAGTTCCATATGTTAAAATATCAGCAACACACTTCAGAACTATTAAAGCAAAAGATTTCAACCTTTCCTGACTGTGCCAATTCAAAAGAGTTAGCAGATTTACTGGACTCTACTTGTCAAGTGGCCAAACACTCATTGCACTGTGGATATGATACCCTAGAATCCTCAAGCATGGCAGCAGTGTCAGGATCTGTCATGCATGGTTGAAGGAACAGCCTCTCCCTGATCATGTCAAGTCTAAACTAATTGATGCACCCCTGGATGAGGGCCACTTGTTTGGAGTAAAAGCAGAAGAGGTGCTTAAAAAGATGGAAGATGAAGCAAAATCTATGCAAACAGTAAAAGATTTCTTTCAGGTTAAACCTCCCAGGTTTAGCAGGAACTTTCCCTCTAAGCACTGGTCCTTCCCTGCACCTCGCAGACGGGGCCAAGGTAAGCCCCACTGGGACAGACCACCCATGCCCTTATCCCAGGGGCAGCAGAGAACCAAACAGTGGACCACTTCTGCCCCAAAGGCAGGGAGTTGTAAGCCACCCTTCTATGGCAAAAACTCTCAATGACTCCCTCTGCCCGCCTTTTCACTCACCAAAAGCTTGGAGAAAGGCTCTCCCTCTTCAAAGAAAATTGGCTTTCTGTAAGAAAGGACTAATGGCTCTTAAAAATCATTTTTCAGGGATACAAGTTCTCTTTCAATGAACTCCCAATTTCAAGAGGATACCCAGACCTGCCTCCAAACCAGTGGGCAGAGGCTTTGAAGCAGGTACAAACTCTCATATCCCAGGGGGTAGTAGAACCTGTACCCTCAGATCAAACAGGCAAAGGCTTTTATTCCAGACTATTCCTTGTTCCCAGAAAAGAGGGCACTTGGTGCCCCATCCTGGATCTATCTATTCTGAACACCTCCCTAGTGGTCCCCAAATTCAAATGCTAATTCTGCAGAAGCTGCCACCTATGCTGACAAAAAATGCCTGGCTAGTAACCCTAGACCTAAAAGATGCCTACCTCCACATCCCTATAAGGGAATCCTGTAGGAAATTCCTGCGCTTCGGAGCAGGCTCACAACACTTTAAGTTCTCTGTGCTACCCTTTGGCTTATCTGCTACACTCAGAGTATTCACCGAATGCTTAGCCCCGGCCATAGCATTTTGCAGACAGGGAAATACACAGATTTTCTTGTATCTGGACGACTGCTTCATTCAGGCAGAGTGCAAAGAAAAGGTGCTCTAGGATCTTCTCTCTGTTAAAACCCTCCTAAGTTCCCCTGGAGTTCACCATCAATGAGCAGAAATCAAAGCAAACACTCTCTAGGAGGATCATTTTCTTGGGAGCACTGCTGGACACAGCATCCCAAATGGCCTTCCTATCCCCCGAAAAGCAGAGGTTCCTGCCTGTCTACTTTACCCAGGTGGCTTTCAGAAATCACCTCACTGCGAGGAAGTTCCTGCAAGCCTTGTGGGGGGGGGGGGTACATGGCATCTTGCATCCTTCTAATTCCTCTGGCCAGGCTTCACATGAGGAAACTTCAGTGGTATCTAAAGAGCCTTTGGTGTCAGCACTCTCAGCCTCTAGAAACCTCTCTCCCGCTAATCCTCTGTATAATGGCAGAATTTCTCTTGTGGGCAGGAGCTTGTGCCAAGAACAAGGGTCTTCCCTTCATCCTCCTCACTTCTGGCCAGACCATCACCACCGATGCCTCAGACATTGCTTGGGGCACTCACCTAGCAGGCAGGTGCACCCAAGGTCTTTGGAATGCCCAGCACCTTCCCTTACACATCAATCAGAAATAAATTATGGCAGTGCATAAGGCTCTGACATTCTTCAAACCCCATCTCAGGCCAGGGGTTCTCCTTATCAAAACAGACAACACCACAGTAATGTGGTATATCAGCAAACAGGTAGGGACCCAATCTTACCCTCTGTTCAGGCTAGTCATGAACCTCAGGTTAACAGCCAGCTTTATGGGGTCTAGACCTAATTGCCCTATATTTTCCAGGGGTCAACAACACCCTGGCAGACCACCTAAGCCGAAACTTACTGGACCCCCATGAATGGCAGCACCACAGAAAAATCTTTCAGCAAGTCACTCAGGAGTGGGGAACTCCGGAGGTGTATCTCTTTGTTTCGTACCTCAACCACCAGCTGGAAAAATTCTGTACCAGGGAGTATCACCACCTGGCGTGGAAGGTG
Source organism: Protopterus annectens (assembly GCF_019279795.1). Lineage (NCBI taxonomy): Eukaryota > Metazoa > Chordata > Ceratodontiformes > Protopteridae > Protopterus > Protopterus annectens. The sequence continues at coordinate 234,962,935 of NC_056748.1, read as the reverse complement.
GATGCCTTGACCTTCCCCTGGAACTCCCTGTTTGTGTACTTTTGCCTCTTTTTCCCAAGGTACTGATCAAAATAAGGGAGGAGAGACCAAAGGCCATCCTCATTGCTCCAGATTGGCCCAGACAGCATTGGTACCCCTTACTGTGCAGCCTGACATTACAACCCCAAGGCAGCTTCCCCTGATCTCAGACCTCTTGACCCAAGTGGGGGGGGGGGGGATGTTTACCCAGACTTGCAGAATCTCAATCTGTCAGCATGGCTAATAATTTAAAAGCAAACAAGGGGTCCCTGGTAAGCAAACAGGTCCTAGACATTATCACAGAGGGCAGAAGGCCTAGCATCAGAAAATCCTACGCAGGGAAATGGAAAAGATTCTGCTCCTGGAGCCATTCCAGAGGAGCCAGTACCTCACAACCTTCCATCCCTCTTATCTTGGACTATCTAACAGAGTTGCTCAATAGTGGCGCCTCCCTCTCCTATTAAAATCCATGCCTCAGCTATTTCAGCTTATTTTGATTCAGAACAGCCCCTCTTTTCACATCCTTTAATTAAACAATTTCTCAGAGGTCTTCTAATATCAGACCCCCCAGAAGGCCACCCACACCAGCCTGGGTCCTGAATTATATCTTAGAAAAACTAACCTTACCTCCATTCGAACCTGCTGTTTCAGCAGAATTAAAATACCTCTCCTTTAAGACTGCTTTCCTACTAGCTATCACCTCTTCCAGAAGGGTTTCAGAACTTCAGGCACTCATGGCAGTTGAGCGCTTCATCATTTTTCATGCAGACAGGGTCTCCCTGAGGACTAACCCCTCCTTTATGCCCAAAGCGGTATCTGATGTGACCCTCAACCAGGCCATACATCTACCCACCTACTTTCCCAACCTTCAAAACAAGGGGGAAAAGGATTCTGCACTCACTAGATGTGCACAGGCAACTCAGATACTACCTGGACCATATTAAATCCTTCAGAAAAACAGACCAGCTTCTTGTCAGCTTTGCCCCAGGGGCAGAGGGGAAGCCTTTTTCCAAGCAGATCATTCCCAAATGAATATCACACTGTATCCATTTCTGCTGCAGACTACATGGGAAATCACCCCCTACGTCTGTTCATACCCATTCCACTAGGGTACCCTTTACTTCCACAGCATTTCTCAGAGGAGTCCCCACCAGGGATATCTTGGAAGCCTCCCACCTGGACCTCTGTTCATACCTTTACAAAGCATTACCACCTACCTCTTTTCTGCAAGTCTAGGGCAGGGTTTGCCTCTGCAGTTCTGCAGGGCATGCTGACCCATGCCTAGTGCTCTAACCTATCCTTCCACCCCTCTCCTCAGCTTTGGGAATCCTCCCACAGGTGATGACTGCATTAGTGAAACAAACATAGTACAGTTGTGTACACTTACCATAAATGTAGATGTTCGAGTGTATTCACTGCTGCAGTCCTGGTTTCACTCCCTCATCCCCCCTTATATCCTCTTTCCCTAGGGGACATACGCATCCCACGGTGGCTTTTAGCCACCAGGACCACTTTACCATATTTCCTTGTGCTTCTGATGGGTTAGGGCAAAAAAAAAAAAAAAACTGATGTAATGGCATCGGCTGCCTTGCTTTATACCACTGACGACCCGACGTCAGACTACAGGTGACAGCAGCCAATGCAGAAGAACATTGACTCTGGTATTCTGTTTGGCCGAGGGCTACCACAGTAGGGGTAACCCGCAGGTGATGACTGCAAGAGCGAGTACACTCAAACATCTACATTTATGGTAAGTGTACACAACTGTACTTTCTTCATTCCTTGGTGTCCCAAGGAGTGATAGAACTAGTTCCTCCTTCATAGGGGGGGAAGGGTTCTTATTCCAGGATGCTGCTAATGCCAAAGGAAAAAAAAAACTGCTTGGAGACCAGTTGTGGATCTTTCTTTCCTAAACCTCTTTGTGCTAGTGTCCAAATTCAAAATGATGTCACTGTAGCACCTGTTGCCTCTTCTTCCGCTTTAAAGTTTCCTGGTAACAATAGACTTTAGGGATGTGATAAGCATCTTTTTTCATCGACTTCAGACATTTCGTAAGATTTTGTGTGTCTGGATCACATTATCAGATGTTCTTTGTGTTTCACTGTTGCCGTCATCACATTTGGGTTATCCTGCCAGGGGTAGCCCTCCGTCTGCCTGAATATCAGAGGCTTAGTATTTCTGCATCAGATGCTGTCGCTCCAGGACTGACGTCAGGTCATCAGTGTATAAAATCAGGCAGCCGATGCCATTATATCAGTCTTTCTTGCCGAGGAGCCCGAAGCAGAAGCAGTTCGCACGAGTGCCAGTCAGCCGCTACCTGAATTTTCATTTCCGAATTGAAGTTGAAGTTTTCTAAAGCTAAGTTCTCCATTGGGGATCCTTTTTTCTTGCTCTAACCGATGTCAGAAAAAGTTGTCTCGCCTGTGGAAAGCAAATACCACACCGAGACTTCCATTCTTACTGCGTCACCTGTTTAGGCCCAAACCACGATGTCACTCGCTGTCACTTTTGTGCTTTGTTCAACGCCAGAACTATACGTCATCGGGCCCTTATTGTAGCTAGATATTTTCGCTCTCAGACCTCGAATTCTGATATGACTTCAGTAAGTCATCCAACTACCGATCTTCCGAAAAAATGTAAGGATAAAGACAGAGATGGACTACACAGGTCCAAAACTGCCGACGACGCTTCCATTAAGCTAGGCCTCAGTTCACCGGTCCTTAGTGAGGCACTTTCGCATTCCCTTCTGTGGATTCGTAGACTGCTACCAAGACCCTTTCCGGAGTCCGGTATGCCGCGAGACTCTTCTTCGACTAAGGATCCTGCAGATGTCTCTACTTTGGATAGGTCCGGAGCTGCTGAGCAGGCACCAGCTTCTAAGGAAGTACTTCGCACTACCGATACTTGACACAAACCGACAACTTCTTTTGCGTCTTCGGTTCTTTCTAAAACTACCGAGTTTCTAAGGCCCAGGGTACGAACTAAGCCCAAAAAAACGACCCAAGCTCAGGCGCCTGCTTCCTTGCCTCAGTCTCAAATGCTTAAAATGGGGGAAGACCTTATTATGCTTATTAGGGGAAGCCAGTCTACCCCTTGCAAAAGAAAGACACTTTTCCCCAGTAGTTTCATCTGAACAGGAGTCAGATGACCCTGATGCTTCTGAATATGAAGACATGCAACCCCTTTCTGCTTATGAGGATTCTGATGCAGAGGAATCCATTCCTTCTGCCTCTCCACACGAGGATTTTTCTTTGGGTGAAACCCTTCCTACTTTAAGGGAGCATTTCCAATGGGAATGTCAGGACTACCCTCAGTCAAAAAAAGAGACTCAAGGAATTCTTAGATTTACCACAGCACGGACCTTTGGCCGTTCTTCCTGTCCTGGATGATGATGTTGATGTTTTTATGGAATCTAATTTGACTCCTGACACCCTACCTCCTGCTCCCAGGAAACCTGACCGGTACTACAGAGTCCCTGACTCTCTCAAATTCCTTTTCAAAAATCTTACTGCTGACCCAGAGGTCATCTCTCAAGGGCCTAAAGGAATTAAAGCAACCTCAGCTAAGAATCCCACCCCCTGAGACAGGGATTTCCAAGCTTTAGACAGATGGGGTAAAAAAAGTATACACCTCTGCTACTCTTGCTATTAGAGCACTAAATTGTCAGTTCCACATTCTGAAATATCAGCAGCATACCATGGAACTCCTCAAACAAAAAATATCTTCCTTTCCTGCTTGTGAAGAAAATAAAGAATTACAAGAGCTTATGCGTTCTGCAAGCCAAGTTAATAAGCACACCTTGCAATGTGGATTTGACGCCCTAGAAGCATCTTGCAGGGCATCAGTCACTGGTTCTGTCCTTAGAAGGCATGCTTGGCGTAAGGAACAGACCTTGCTAGACCGTGTCAAATCAAAATTACTGGACGCGCACCATTGAACAAAGACAATTTGTTTGGCACCAAGGCAGAAGAGGTCTTTAAAAAGATGGAAGAAAAAGCTAAATCTATGCAGACAGTTAAAGAATTTTTACAAGTCCAGCCTCCAAGGTTCAGTAGGCATTGCCCCTCTAAGCACTTGTCCTTTCTGGCCCCTTCCAGGTCAGCTCAGCCCAGACCCCAGGGGAAGCCGACCCCCCCCCCCCAGACAGTAGCCCCAGGGAATGCTGAGATCTAAGCAATGGAGTTTCTCCTCTTCAAAAATAGGGCGTGCTAAGCCCCCTTATGGTAAAAACTCAATGATTTTACACCTCCACCCTTTACCTCTGCCCACCTGCTTGTGCCCCTAGGAGGAAAACTGTGCTTTCGTGCAAACAGCTAGGCCTCTATTACCAACAACCGATGGGTACTCAACATAGTGTCCCAGGGATACAAATTTTATTTCCACACTCAGCCATCCCCAAAAGGATTCCCAGATCTTCTTCCAAACCAGTGGACAGAGGCCAAAAAAATCAAGTCCTTTCCCTGCTTTCCATGAGGGCAATACAGCATGTACCTGCAGACTAGATAGGCCAAAGTTTTTATTCCAGACTCTTCCTGGTACCCAGAAAAGAGGGCACCTGGCGCCCAATCCTCGATCTATCCATTCTAAATACCAAAATTCAAAATGCTCACCCTCCAGCAGCTTCTTTCTATACTTTCCAAGGATGCTTGGTTAGCCACTCTAGACTGAAAAGAGGCCTACCTACACATCCCAATCAGGGAATCTTGCAGGAAATATCTATGTTTCAGGCCAAGATCTATGCACTTTCAGTTCTCTGCGCTTCCCTTTGGCTTATCCACTGCTCCCAGAGTTTTCACAAAATGCCCGGCTCCAGCCATTGCTTTTTGCAGACAATGAAATATTCAAATTTACCCCTACTTAGATGACTGCCTGATTCAGGCAGACTGTCAGGAAAAGCTGTTACAGCATCAGACCTGTGTAAAGGACCTACTGACCTCCCTGGGGTATACTGTCAATGTAAAGAAATCAAAACTGGTACCCACACAAAAAATTGTATTCTTGGGAGCAAGCCTGGACACAGCATCCCAGATGGCATTCCTCACTCCAGAACAACAACCCTATGTGACAGACTACTTCTCTCAGCTAGCCACTAGAACCCAGTTGTCCGCAAGGAAAATTCTGCAAGCTCTAGGGTTCATGGTGTCCTGCATTCTACATGCCACACTGCATATGAGGAAACTACAATGGTACCTAAAAAGGCCTTTGGTGTCAACATTCTCAAGACCTGGAAACTATCATTCCAATGATGCCTTGTCTAAGGAAAGATTTTCTTTGGTGAGCAGCCGCATGCAACCACAAGAAGGGACTTCCCTTTTCACAACCCCACGCCGCCCAGACCCTCATCATAGACGCATCAGACTATGCCTGGGGTGCACACCTGGACGGCAGGTGCATTCAGGGCCATTGGAGCCCAAATCAAATACATCTGCACATCATCCAAAAAGATGCTAGCTGTTCAGCATGCCCTGCCAGCTTTCAGACCCCTACTCTCCCCGGGGCCTTTATTGATTAAAACCGACAACACCACAGTGATGTGGTATATCAGCAAGCAGGGAGGGACTCACTCTTATCCTCTCTGCAGGCTCGCCATGACCCTTTGGCAAACAACCTCAGCCATGCAACTACACCCGCTAGCACGATTCCTGCCAGACTCCCTAAGCTCTCTGGCAGACATTTTAAGCAGAAACCTGCTAGACCCGCACGAGTGGCAGCTAGACCACAGAACCTTCGTCCTTGTAACCCAGAAATGGGGCACCCCAGAGGTGGATCTCTCTGCCTCCTACTACAGTAATCAGCTCAGCAAATTCTGCACCAGGGAACCTCACAGCAAGGCCTGGAAAGTGGATGCTCCATCCTTCCAGTGGGTAAACCTCTCGGTCTATGTATTTCCCCCCTCATTTCAAGGGTACTGCTCAAAATAAGGGAGGAAAAACCAAGGGCAACACTGGTTGCCTCAGACTGGCCACGCCAGAACGTTTACCCACTGATATGCAGCCTGTCACCATGGCACCTACCTCAGATCCCAACACTCTTGACCTAGAAGAATGGATAATTCATGCATCCCCAGTTGCAGACGCTTAACCTGGCAAGCCTGGCTTATTCCCTGACCTCTCCTCAAGCTGCCAGCCTAAGCAAACAAGTCCTGGATGTTATACATAAGGCCACAGATACCCCAGCACTAGAAAATCCTATGCTGACAAGTGGAAAGTGTTTTGCACCTGGATCCATGCTAAGGGAGCTGAAACAACACAGCTCTCCCAACTCTCATTCTGGATTACCTAGCAGACCTACTGCACAGAGGTCTATCCTTCTCTTCTATTAAAATTCATGCTCCATCCTTCATGCCTGAAGTGGTGTCTAGTGTGGCTCTCAACCAATCCATTCATTTGCCCACCTTTTTCCCTAACTGACAAAACCAAGGGGAAAGGATTCTGCACTCTCTAGATGTGCACAGACAGCTCAGATTCTAGGACTAAATCTTTTAGAAAAACTGACCAATTGCTAGCCAGCTTTGCAGCAGGGGCAGAGAGCAAGGCCATATCCAAACAAACAATCTCCAAATGGATAGAACATTGCATCCATTTTTGCTACAAACAGCATGGGAAACCACCAGCAAAGGGGGTCAGGACCCATTCCACCAGGGCAACCTCCACCTCTGCAGCTTTTCTCAGAGGGGTCCCCACCAGGGACATCCTGGAGGCTGCAACATGGACTTCTGTTCATACCTTCACCAAGCATTACCACCTGCCTATCTTCTCCAAATCCTGGGCAGGCTTTCCCACCACATTTTTGCAGGTTATCCTAGCCAGCCCCCAGTCTTCCTGACTGCCTCCACCCTTTTATTCAGCTCTGGGAATCAACCCATATGTGATGACTGCAACAGTGAAACACAAAAAACATAGTACAGTTGTGTACACTTACCTTAAATGTAGATGTTCGAGTGTATTCACTGTTGCAGTCCTTGTTTCCCCCCTCCATTCCCCCTTGTTTCCCTCTCTCTTCCTCTCTCTTTACAGGGAATTTTTGGTATTTACTTTCTACTGGTGGTGGTCTTCCACCATAACCTAGCTCCCTATTTGGGGGCTCCTGACATTTGGGGCAGGAAAAACTGATGTGATGGCATCTGCTGCCTGATTTTATACCACTGACGACCTGACATCAGTCCTGGAGTGACAGCAGCTGATGCAGGAATACTAAGCCTCTGGTATTCAGTCCGACTGAGGGCTACCCCTGGCAGGGATAACCCAAATGTGATGACTGCAACAGTGAATACACTCTAACATCTATATTTATGGTAAGTGTACACAGCTGTACTTTCTCTGCCTTACCCTTTGGACTGTCCACTGCACCAAGAGTGTTCACAAAGTGCCTAGTTCCAGTTCTAACTCATTGCAGTGTACAGGATATCTACATTTTTCCATATTTAGATGACTTGTGTATCTTTGCAGAGTCTCTCAAAGGGTCAGGAATCTTTCTCTTGGGTGCGAGATCTTACTCAACCTGAGATTCCTGGAAAACAATCAAAAAGACTTTCTTGACTCCTTCACACAAGATTGTGTTCCTAGGATGTCCAACAGATACCTCAGTTCAAAGAGCATTTCTTCCAAAGGACAAAATAGATCTAATTCTGAGGTTTTCCATTGTGGCTTCAGTCACTGCAAGGGAATACCTCAAGAGTATGGGTCTCATGGCATCTGTGATTCTTATGATATACCTGGCAGGACTCCACAGGAAGTTCATAGGTTCGTATGTTGGTACTAGGCTATCAACCCTAGGGCCTATACAAGCCTAGCCATAACAATTCCCTGGCTATTTCTTCCCACAATATTTACTTCCCTGGAACCCTCTCTAGCAGTTTGCAGTGGTTGTCTGAAACCTCTTTGATCCCAGCATCAACACCCTTCATCTTTTCAGATACAAATACTGTGGTTTCTCAAAAGAGAAATCTTTTGGTCGAAATGACGGATATCCTTAAATCCAGGTCTCCCCTTCTCCATCCATGTTCCAAAGCAAACAGTCATCACAGACACTTCAGACTTTGTTTAGGGAGCAGTTTCTGCAGGGATGAAAGTGCAGGTGGGTGTGAGACACCCAAGAACAGAAGGAAGCACATAGATATCAAGGAGATGCTTGCCTTGATCAAGGCACTCGACTCTCTGAACCATCTTTGGTCCCCAAGACCTCTTCAAGTGGTTGCACACACATGCACACAATACCACAGTCATGTGGTACATCAACAAGCAAGGGGGAACCAGATCATTTTGCTGTGCAGACTAGCCATGTTAGCTTGGGATACAGCTTCACAGCACATTCCGACTCTACAGGCATCCTAGAATCCATCAGAGCAAAATTGTGTGGGCGACAAGCTGAGCCAAGACCAAGGAAGACTCTCCCGAATGGAAACCAGATTAGGGGATCCCCCAGGATTTTATCTATCTGTGGGGAGTTCCTCAAATATACCTCTTTTGCCTCCTGTCTGAAAAATCAACTAGCAAGATTCTTTCTAGGACTGCAAGAAAGACTGGAAGGCAGGTACCTTTTCTTTTCCACCCTTTCTGTTAATACCCAGGGCACTTTTGTAGATTCATAAGGAATCCCCCAAGATCATTCTGGTGACTTCAGAAATAATCCATCCTTTATGCCGGAAGTGGTTCCTCAAAATTCTCTTAGCCATCTAGCCACCTACTTGCATTTTCCTCAATAACTCAAAATAATGGGGAAGAATCCTTCTTTTTCTTGACGTACATAGACACCTAAGATTCAGTTTGGACAAACCTAAAAAGATTAGAAAGTCTGGTCAGTTGCTCATTTCCTTTGAGGGAAAAAGGAGGGTCTTCCAGTTTCTAAACAGACCATATCTAGGTGGATTTCCTTCCCATTTTTTTCTATTCTTTCTTCCATAGTTGATCTCTCCAAGGTTATTAAAGCACATTCCACCTGGACTGTGGCTTCTTCTGGTGCTTTTTTTTCAAGGGTTTTGACTGTAGGTCTTTGGAGGAAGATACCTGGTCTTCCAGTCACACTTTTTACCAAATATTACAAAATAGATGCATTTTTTCCAGAGTAGGTTTTGCCAGAACCATCCTTTAATGGTTGCTGCACTCCAGCTCCGTCTCTCAAACCTCCACCCTTTCTCTGTAAAAGCTCTCACAGTTGTCCCCTGAGTTAGCATTAGTTTAGCAGTGATCCGATGTTGAACATAGTACAGGTTTGCAAGAACTTACCATAACAGTAAACGTTCAAATAGATCACTGTGTATGCACCCTTCTGCCATCCACCTTTATTCATTGCCAAGCCTTTTGGTTTTTAACCAAGGCCAGGGTGAGTCCTTTCCCTTTTTTGTGCTCACGCTTCTTTTACTGTCTTAGTCTATTCTGTCAGCCAGGGGAATTGTCACATAGACATTACATCCCTAAGAGTAGACCCAGTGATTAGGGAACTGAGAACATATGTGGGCAGTAACTTGCCCTTTCGCCATCATATTTCTAAAGTTATAAGGAAATCTTTCTACGTTCATAGGATCATAAGTTACTAGGCTACTGGCCCTGAAGCCCTTATAAGCCTAGCCAATAAATTAGCCCATGTTCCCACAAGTGGGCACCTGATGCCTCTGTCCAGCAGGGACACAGGTGGAATCTCAGGGGTGTATTTTCTCTTTCCCATCCAGTCATCCAAGATGTCTTTCTATTCATATGCTCCTGTATTCATAATATAAGGGAGTCCACCTCTGGTCGACTCACGTACAACCAGCCATTTTGGAAAAGATAGATGCTACCACTGGGTGCGTGCGATGTCACTCATCTTTCTCTGTGGACGTTGGCCATAAACAGACATAAAGTACAAAACAGACTTCAGCACGCACCTACCTCAGAACTTTTCTGCCTCCTGTGTGACTGCCAGCTCCGGTCATCACTCCTTCGGAAAAGTGATCCCGTGTGCCTCGTTCATCTTATCCAACTTCAGGTAAGTATCTCATGGGGGTTTTGATTATCCTTTGCTACTGCTTTTGGGTTTCATGTTAGGTAGAAAGGGCAAGTGTAGTGTGGAAGGCAAATTCCACATAACGATACGCATGCACACTCTGCCTGTTTTGCTTTGGCCTAAAACACGACCACACTACTTGTATTTGTCAGGCCTTTTTCCTCAAAACCTTCAGAAGTCACCTAGCTGCCTTAAAACTTTATTTAGAGAACCAGCCACTCAAGCATTTAGCTAAAGTGATGGATCCAACGTCAGGTGCTTTGGATGAGCAGCCAGACAAAAAGGCAAAAAAATCAAGGCCTGAACCGAACTGCTGTGCTCTCCCTTCCAGCCATACCTCTCAAGGCCAGTGAAGGCCCGGAGTCCGAGCTGGAATCCTCGGGCCTTCCTTTGGCAGCCAAGAGCACATCCCAGAGGGAATCGCAGGTGTCCGAATTGGTCACTGAGGGGGAACCTAGACTCATCATCTTAGAGGGTCCACGTGGGGTCTCACAAATTGTAGTTCGTGAGGACATTTGCACAGACATTGTGGAGTGCCTTCCGTCCCTCCGACTTTTCACCGTATCTATGATACCTCAACGTCTCAGTCCCACAGAAAGGAGAAGCAAAAAAACAAACATCTTGCTCCTTCTCCAGTGCCCGCAGCCTATGAACAACTTTCTGACTGGCAGGCCTTCACCCAAGGCCTTTTAAATGCCTTCTTGCCTTATGCCACACCCCTACTCCGATCCAGACCCCTACGGCATCTACCCCTAAAGCTAAACTTGTTCCAGACATCTCATCTGAAGAAGAGGATTCATTAGGGGATGAATACCTCACTTACACCTCTTAAATTGCTTCCCCTGGGGTGCGCTTCCCCAGAGGAGGAGTCCAATAGTGCAGGCCCCCAGAAGAAGATATTACCTTCGGGAAAACTATTGCTCAATTGAAGAGAGTTCTTCAAGTTGGGACAGCAGTCAGATCACAGAGACCCAAAAGAGGTATTATGACCTTTTGCAAATGGAGTCTCCCAACCCACCTGCTCTACCTCCAGTGCACCCTGCCTTTTTGGATGCCTTCCTGGCTGCCTTCAAAAACCCTGATTCCCAGCCTCCTGCACCCAAATGCCCAGACAGGTTCTGTAACGTCCCAGAGGATACAAAATTCCTTTATAAAGCTCCTTCTGCGCAGGCCCTTCTGTCATTACTGTGGCTACAGACAAAATTGCTAAGTTACTCCCTTACACCTCCCACCTGCCCTCTGACAAGGAGAGAGCAAGTTAATGGAGTACCTAGAGAAAAAGGTCTACACTTCTGCTACCCTAGCAGTGAGAGCAGTTAACTACCAAACCCACATGACCAAATACTCCCTGGCTTTGCTGGCTGATGTGACAAAACAACTGGGGGACCTCCCTGACTGCACAGCCAGGGCTGAAATATCTACCCTGTTGAATTCCTGCTCTCAGGTAACGAAGCACTCTATAAAGTGGAGTTATGATGCAGTAGAGGCCTCATCTAGGGCTGCTGCCTCAGGGTCTGTCATCAGGAGATACTCCTGGCTTAGGTTGCATCCTCTCCCAGGTGACATAGTCTAAACTCCTGGATTCACCTGTAGACAACAAAGATTTATTTGGCTCAGCAGCTGCCGATCTCTTCAAGGGCCTTCAAGTGAAGGACAAGGAATTACAGGATCTGCGACTTATTTTTGTCTCACCGGTCCAGCGCTTCCAAAGAAACTACCCTACCAAAACCTCCTTTGTGAAGAAGGGCCTGTCAGACAGATGCCAGCTCAAACCAAAAAGGACTCCAGGAAACAGCCCTCCTGTAGGTATGCTCACTCTACTCCTGCTACCAAACAGCCCTTTCAATTCACGCCTGGTAGTCTGTGACTACCAGCCACTGGATCCACACACCCCACTTTCCATGTGTCTCTCTCTCTCTCTTTTCCTACCGGCTTGGAATCAGGTGACCCAGGACTCTTGGGTCTTCTGTATAGTAAAACAGGGATACTTCATGACATGGGAGACCAAACCTACTCCCTGAGGCATTCCTCAACTCCCTCAAGAACAACTGGCTTACTTACCCCCAGTTCTTCAGGAGCTCCTCGATCAAGGAGCAATTCAAAAAGTCCCTACACATGCAAGAGGAAAGGGATTTTACTCCAGGATGTTCCTGGTTCCCAGGAAAGAAGATCCCTGGAGACCAATCTTGGATTTGTCCCATCTCAATACCTTCCTCCAAGCCCTCTCCTTTGGATGCCCACTCTTCCTACCCTTCTTCCCCTTATCCTTCCTCAGGCCTTCTTAGTCTCCTTGGATATAAAAGATGCCTACTTGCCCATCCCAATCCATCCCCTCTTCAGGAAATTTCTCAACTTCTCAGTGGGTTCTGCACATTATTCTATGCTTTGCCATTTAGTCTCTCTATGGCCCAAAGAATGTTTACAAAATGCCTAGCACTAGTCATGGCCTTTGCCAGGACAAGGGGAATCCACTTCTTCCCCTCCCTAGACTATATCCTGATCCAGGCACCGTCAGTTCCAATGGTACTATAGTCCCTAGACTTCACCATTTCCCTCTTGAGAAGTCTAGGGTTCACTATAAATCTCAAAATGTCATCCCTGATACCTTCAGAGGATCATGTGTACCTGGGGTGCAGAATCCGAACAGGAAAAATGATGGCCTGTCTTCCCCAAGAAAAAAAAGTTTGTCTCACTTTTTATTTCAAGGTGGCATTCCTTCACATCCACATCATTCACATCCATATCAGCCAGGGAGTTTCTCAGGCTCCTGGGATTCATGACTTGCACCCTCCCCATGGTTCCCCTGGCAAAGCTTCACATGAGAAAGTTCCAGAGGTACTTGAGAACAGTCTGGAAATAACATCTGCACCCCCTGGAGTTCATGGTTCCCATGCTTCCTTGCCTTTCCAGGGAATTGAATTAGTGGATAACTCAGATAAAGGCCAACCCAGGCCTGCCATTACAGCCCCTGCTCCCCCAAACAAGACCTTTTCACAGATGCTTCAGACACAGGTTGGTGAGCAACTTTAGGAGAATGGAGAGTGAGAAACTCATGGACCCTCACACAACAGAAAGAGCACATCAATGTCAAGGAAATTAGAGCCCTGATATTAGCCCTACAAATTTTCAAGGATGGTCTCCTACCAGGCACGCTGAAATGGTATACAGACAATACCACTGTGCTGTGGTACATCAACAAACAGGGGGGACAAGGTCCTACCCCCTATGCAGGTTGGCCCTGCAAGAATGGAAAATCGCTCTAGGGAGACAAGTCAACATCCAAGCTTTCTACATACCCTCAGCAGGCAATGTGTTGGCAGATACTCTGTAGGACCATGACTCTCTCTCACAGATGGATGCTAAACAGGGATGTGTTCCTGGGCCTAGTCCATCGATAGGGTGTTCCAGATGTGGATCTGTTTGCCTCCTCCAAGAACAGACAGCTTCCAACCTTCTGCTCCAGGGTACCACACCCTGAAGTATGGAGGATGGATGCTCTCTCAATCCCTTGGAAGGGGATGTACGCTTATGCATTCCCCTCCTTCCCTATCATACAAAAAATTCTGCTGAAAATTCAGAAGGAAAAACCTCAAATCTTGCTGGTGGCTACCTATTGGCCAAGGTAGCATTAGTTCCCCCGTTACTCCATCTAGCCAAGGGCAATCACTACAAGTTACCCCAACAGACGGACCTGCTCACACAGGAGAAGGGAACACTCTTACACACGTGTCCACTCTGAACCTTACACTGTGGGTGATATGGCATTAATTCACTTCAGCCACCTTTACACAGAGGGTATGTTTCAGGTTTTGCAGGAGGCCAGAAAACCAAATACCAGAAAAATCAAACCTTTTAAAGTGGAAGAGATTTTCTGCCTGGTGTCAGAAACACAATTTACAACCACTGGTAGTAGAACCTTCAGTGGTCCTGTCCTACCCGTGTGACTTGATTAAGCCTGGACTGTCTGATTCCTCAGTCAAGATCCATTTATCTGCCATCTCAGCATGCCTGCCTCTCACCCCACCTATGGCTTCTAGGTTGGAAGTTAAACTTTTTCTAAAAAGGGTTTTGCACCTCAGGCCCCCAAGGAACCCCATTCCATCTCTTTGGGATCTTTGTACTGGAGAAATTGACACTGCCACCCTTTTGAGCCAGCCAAAGACTGTTCTCTCCGACATTATACATGGAAAACTATACTGTTGGTGGCCATTACTTCAGCCAGAAGGGCTTCTGAACTACAAGACCTTATGACCTCCCATCCGTTTACTGTTTTCCGTAAAGACAGGGTGTGTTTGAGTACCAACCCAACCTTCATGCCCAAAGTGGTCAATGAGCTGTTCCTGAGTCAGACCATCAACATACCCATCTTCTTCCCTTCACCCCAAAACCCAACTGTAAGGCTACTACATTCCCTAGATGTTCACAGACAACTTATACTATTTGGCTAAGACCAAACCCATACATAAATTGGACGGGCTCTTTGTCTCTTACCACCCAAGAGCCCTGGGACATCCTGTTTCAAAGCAAACCATATCTTCTTGGATATCTAAGACTATCACCTTTTGTTATACAGCCCATGGCAGAAGGCTTCTCTTCCCAGTAAAAGCACACTCCACTAGGGCAGTGTCCTCCTCTGGAGACTTTTTCAAGGGTGTGGATTCAGCTGCCATTTTAGAAGCAGCTTACATGGTCCTCTGCCCATCCCTTCACCAAACACAAGTTGGACATTTTTTCTACGGCCAGAGCAGGGTATGCCAGAGCAGTCCTTCAAGGGGTTTGTGGAAAATGCTGCTGTTCCTCCCCTAATTCTTAACGCAGGAGCTTTTGCACTCTCCCTTATGTTATGAATACATCAGCGTATGAACAGAAGGACATAGTATTGTTGTGTAATATCTTACCATAACTTTAGATATCCTTCTCTTCTATATGCTGCTGTATAGTTTCCCACCCTGCCTTCTCCCTGACACTTGCCTGACTCCTGAATACCCACTCCATAGTCGCTGATTCCAGCAGCATTCCATTCTGATGTAGGTGCGTGGTGACGTCAGTTTCATACCAAACATCCGCAGAGAGAGACGCGGGACATCACATGCACCCTAGCAGTAGGATCTGTGTTTTGTAAAATGGTCGGACATACATGAGTTGACCAGAGGCGGACTCCCTTGTGTTATGAATACAGCAGCATATAGAAGAGAAGGACATCTAAAGTTATGGTAAGATTTTACACAACAATACTTTCCTCTTAAAGAGGGATAATGAAGACCTCTGCTCGATGTGGAGAGGGAGTCTATTCCACAGATGGGGGAGTCTGTGGGAAACCAATCTGTCCTACCAGCAAGTCCTGTTGATGTCGCAGACAAAGTTGAGGATGTTCTTTGTGTTTCCCTGTTGCAGTCATTACATGTGGGTGATCTGCCTGCAGGTAGCCCTCAGCCGGCCTGAATATCAAAGTCTTGGATTCCTGTGTCTGATGCTGTCTCCTATTCCATGACTTGAGGTCGTCAGGGGTATAAAACATGCAGCCGACGCCATGACATCAGTCTTTCTTGCTGCGCGGTGCCTGAAGCAGAAGCAGTTTGCAAGTGCTGGTTGGCCGACTCCTGAAATTTTCATTTTTGAGTTCCAGAACCGAAGTCTTCAAAAAAGCTAAGTACCCTGTTGGGATCCTTTTTCTTGCTCTTTAACCAATGTCAGTAAAAGTGGAAAGCAAATACCTCATAAAGATTTTCATTCGTACTGCATTCCTTGCTTAGGCCCAGACCACGACGTCCCTCACTGTCGATTTTGTGCTTTTTTCAAACCCTGAACTGTTCGTCATCGGTCTATTTTGCAGCAAATTATTTTGGTTCTCGGTTTAACTATCCAGAAATGTCGGTAAGCCATCCAACTACCAATAGTCTGAAAAAACGTAAAGATAAAGACAGAGACATACCACACAGGTCCAAAACTGCTGATGACGCTTCCACTAAGCTAGTTGCCAGTTCACCGGTACTCAGTGAGGTGCTTTCGCAGCCCCTGATACCCGCTACTTCAGATTTGCAGGCCTCTGCTGAGACCCATTCGGAGCCCGGTATGCCGCGAGATGCTTCTTCGACTATGGAACCTACGGATGTCTCTATTTTGGATGGGTCCGGAGCCGCTGTGCAGGCACCGGATTCTGAGGGTGTATTCTGGCCCTACAGACTTGCATTTCAAACAGACGCCATCTTCTTCTTCAAGGCCTAAAACTCGACCAATGCCTAGAAAACCGACGTCCAGACCACATGGTCAGGCCCATATGCCTAAAAAACAAATGATAGGAATGGCTAAAGACCTTATTACTTTAATTAGGGGAAGCCAGCCTTCCCCCTCTAAGAGACCTAGAACTGATTTTCCCTCTGATTCTTCTGATCAGGATTCTGAAATTTCTGTTTCTTCTGATTACCAGGATTTGCCCTTATCTACCTATGAGGATTCTTATGCAGAGGATTCCATTCCCTCTGCTTCCCCTCCAGAAGATTTTTCTTTTGGCGAAACGTTACACACTCTTAGGGAGCATTTCCGCTGGGAAAGCCAGGATTACTGTGACTCTAAAAAGAGGCTTAGGGAGTTCTTACTCCTCCCTCAACACAGGCCTTTAACTATCCCTCCTGTCCTGGACATTGTAGATGATGCCTTTTTGCAATCTAGCCTGGCCCCAGACACCTTACCTCTGGCTCCCAGAAAACCTGACCGGTACTACAGAGTACCTGACTCACAAGTTCCTCTTCAAGAATCCTACAGCGGACCCAGAGACCATTTCCCAAGGTCCTAAAGGCATTAAGGCTACTACTGCCAAAAACCCTACCCCCTCTGATAGAGATTCCAGGGCCTTGGAAAGATGGGGTAAGATGGTATACACTTCTGCTACTTTGGCCATTAGGGCCTTAAACTGCCAGTTTCATATGTTAAAGTATCAGCAGCATATTATGGGTCTACTTAAATAGAAAATGATGTTAATTCCTGACTGGTGAACATAAAGAATTACAGGATTTAATGCATTCTGCTGAACAAGTTGGTAAACATACTCTGCAATGTGGTTTTGACTCTTTAGAAGCATCTTCCAGGGCTGCTGTCACTGGGTCTGTACTTAGAAGGCATGCTTGGCTTAAGGAGCAAAACTTGCTTGACCATGTTAAAGCTAAATTACTGGATGCTCTCTTAAACCAAGACTGCCTGTTTGGCAACAAAGCAGATGTAGTACTTAAAAAGATTGAGGAAAAAGCTAAATCTGTGCAAACTGTTAGATTTCCTGCAAGTACAGCCTCCCAGATTTAGTAGGCATTTGCCTTCTAAGAATTGGTCCTTTCCAGCCTCTTCCAGGACTTCAGCCCAAACCCAGGAACAGCAGACCACCTAGGCTACAGTCTCAAGACACACACAGGCCTAAGCAGTGGGGGGCTTCCACTTCCAAAGCTGGAAGTAGTAAGACACCTCCCTATGGAAAAATGTCACAATGACTTAACCTTAAACCTTCCAAGCCCTGCTAACTGCCTGCTCCCTTAGGAGGAAAGATTGTCCTGCATGCAAAAAACTGGGAACTCATTACCCAGGATAAATGGGTTTTAAATATAGTCTTCCAAGGATACAGATTCCACTTCACACCTTACCAACCCTAAACGGTTGGCCAGACCTACCCCCAAATCATTGGGCAGAGGCTCAACAGCAGGTTCTCTCTCTTCTAAGTATCAGGGCAATTCAGCCTGTCCCAGCAGAAGAAAGGGGACAAGGTTTTTACTCAAGACTCTTCCTGTTATCAGAAAAGACAGCTCCTGGTGCCCTATCCTGGACCTCTCTATTCTAAATACTTTTTTGGTAATCCCAAAATTCAAAATGCTAACACTTCAACAGCTGCTTCCTATGCTAGGCAAAGATGCCTGGTTGGCAACCTTAGACTTGAAGGAAACTTACCTGCACATTCCAGTAAGGGAATCTTGCAGAAAATACCTATGCTTCAGAGCAGGCTCCATGCACTATCAGTTCTCTGCACTTCCCTTTGGCTTATCTACTGCGCCCAGGTTATTCACAAAGTGTCTAGCTCCAGCCGTTGCATTTTGCAGGCAGAGAAATATTCAAATATGCCCATACCTGGACGATTGTCTAATTCAGGCAGAAAGCCAGGACATGCTATTAAAACATCTGGCTTTTGTAAAGAAACTTCTAACCTCGCTGGGGTACACCATAAACGTAAAAAATCTCATCTAGTACCCTACCAACAAATTGTATTCCTGGGAGCAAGCTTGAACACAACTTCCCAGATGGCTTACCTCACGCCAGAGAAACAAGTTTATTTGACAGCTTACTTCAGACTATTGGCCACAAAGATCCAGCTATCGGCAAGGAAAATCCTGCAAGCCTTGGGATTCATGACCTCTTACATTCTACTAATTCCATATGCAAGACTGCATATGAGGAAACTAAAATGGTATCTAAAAAGCCTATGGTGTCCACATTCTCAGGACCTGGAGACAGTGATTCCTATTATTCCTTGTATAAAGGCAGAGTTCCTTTGGTGGGTAGAGGCCTGCCACCTAAACAAGGGGCTCCCTTTCAATCTACCCCCTGCCTCCCAAACCCTGGCTACAGACGCATCAGACTATGCATGGGGGGCTCTCTTGGCAGGGCAGTGCATTCAGGGCAAATGGAACGCAAGTCAAATGCACCTGCATATCAACCAAAAAGAAATGTTAGCTGTACAGAATTCCCTGACGGCCTTCAAAGACCATATCCTTCCAGGAAAATTATTGGTAAAGACGGACAAAACCACAGTTGTGGTACATAAACAAGCGGGGGGAACCCACTCGTACCCTCTCTGCAGACTAGCCATGGCTCTGTGGAACACGGCATTGAGCTACCAAGTGCACCTACAAGCTCAATTCCTGCCAGGCAAGCTAAATTCACTGGCAGATGACCTAAGCAGAAATCTCATGGACCCATACGAATGGAAACAGGAACCAAAAATATTCAACCTCTTGAGGAAAAAAATGGGGGACTCCAGAGATAGACCTGTTTGCCTCCCCTCTGAACTACCAATTGGACAACTTCTGCACAAGGACTCCCCACAATCAAGCTTGGAAAGTGGATGCCCTGTCCTTTACCTGGGAAAGCCTCTCAGTTTATGCCTTTCCCCCTCTGCCTCTCCTCTCGAAGGTTCTGCTAAAGATCAAACAGGACAAGCCAAGGACAATACTGATTGCACCAGACTGGCCATGCCAGCACTGGTACCCTCTCTTGCGCAGTATGATACTGCTGGATCCATGGCACCTACCTCAGACACCTTCCCTGCTGTCCCAGCAGGCAGGCCAGATTCTGCACCCTCCGCTTTAAATACTGAACCTTGCAGCCTGGCTAATTCCCTGAGCTCTCCAATAGCATCCCTCAGTAAGCGGGTGCTAGATGTCATTCTGGAAATAAGGAGACCTAGTACCAGAAAATCCTATGCCGAAAAGTGGAAAAGATACTGTTCCTGGAGCCAGACTCAGGGGATGGGCACTTTGGTGCCCAGCTTACCTCATATCCTTTAGTACTTAACAGAAATGCTCCACAAGGGCCTGACCTTCTCGTCTATCAAAATTCATGCGTCTGTCATTTCAGCATATTATAATACTGAACCCACACCCCTTCTCTCACCCACAGTTAAAGCAATTCATCAGAAGGGCTAAAAATGGAAGACACCCCCCAGGCGAGCCCCTACTCCAGCCTGGGATCTTAACTTTGTATTGGAAAAGCGCTCTCCCTCCTTTTGAACCAGCGGCAACTGCAGAATTGAAATTCCTTTCTTGGAAAACAGCCTTCCTTCTAGCCATCACTTCAGCAAGAAGAGTGTTTGAATTACAGGCCCTCATGGCAGTGGAGCCCTTCATTATCTTCCATGTAGACAGGGTTTCCCTCAGGAACAATCCTTCCTTCATGCCCAAGGTGGTGTCTAGTGTGGCCCTAAATCAGTCCATTCATTTTTTTCCTAATCCACAAAACAAAGGAGAACGAATTCTGCACTCTTTGGATATGCACAGACAACGTAGATTTTATTTGGACAGGACTAAGCCTCTCAGGAAATCTGAACAGCTGCTAGTTGGCTTTGCTGCAGGGGCAGAGGGGAAGGCCATTTCAAAGCAAACCATTTCTAAATGGATAGCCCATTGTATTCACTTCTGCTATAAGCACCATGGAAAACCTACCCCCACAGGGGATAAGATCACATTCCACCAGGACTGCATCTACCTCTACAGCCTTTCTCAGAGGGGTCCCTACCAGGGACATCCTAGAAGCTGCTACCTGGAGCTCTGTTCATACCTTCACCAAGCATTACCACATGCCTATTTTTTCTAAATCCAGAGCTGGTTTTGCCACTACAGTTTTGCAGGGCTTAATAGCTGGTCCTAATGCTCTCTGTAACTTCCTCCTCCCCCCTTCCTTAGCTTTGGGAATCTACCCAAATGTAATGACTGCAACAGTGAAACATGAAGAACATAGTACAGTTGTGTACACTTACCGTAAATGTAGATGTTCGAGTGTATTCATTGTTGCAGTCTTGGTTACCCTCCCTCCAGCCCCCCTGACTTCTCTTGGCTCTACTTCTCCTTCTTGTTTCGTGTATTTGAGCTTTCTGGTGTATTTGCTTTTTGTTGGAGGTGTAACATAACATATAATTGCTTTCCATTATGGGGGCACCTGACATCTGGGGCAAGAAAAACTGATGTAATGGTGTCGGCTACATGTTTTATACCCGTTGATGACCTGACGTCATGGAAGAGGAGACAGCATCTGACGCAGGAATCCAAGACTTTGATATTCAGGCCGGCTGAGGGCTACCTGCAGGCAGATAACCCAAATGTAATGACTGCAACAGTGAATACACTCGAACATCTACATTTATGTAAGTGTACACAACTGTACTTTTTGCATACTGGTCAAGCGAGTGGAGTTTAGCTTGAGGATATACAGAAAATTTCATCAAGGTGGTGTCAGGGATTGCTCAGGATACCAAACACAGATCACCTCTGAGGAAGTCTGTATGAGACAGAGTAGAAAGACAGGGCTTTTAGTCTATCCATGTAGGTTAGATTTTTAAAATCGTGGATTCTCCTGATCAAGAACCTCTGTGGTCTCTCCAGCTGCGGCATGTACTTTGTGAGGAACATGTCGAAAGAAGCGTTATACTCAATGATGTGCCCGATAAGGGAGGAATACAGGGAAGATTTGACTTCCTTGTTCCTGGAAGAAATACCCTTACTAATGAGGTGAACTCATGTAGAAAGCTCTCCATACAATGGAGGTGATATGGTGTTCAAAAGTTAGATTGCTGTTAACTTGGGTGTCCAGGTCCCTCACAACTGCCTGCATGCTTAGGACATTGTTATTAATATGATAATTTGTGGAGACGTCACTCTCCCCAAAGGGGATGATGTAGATGTTCATCGTGTTTCACTGCTGCAGTCATTACACTTGGGTTATCCTGCTGGCAGGCTACCCGTAGTCGGCCCGAGTTCCAAAGTCTTGGTCCGGTGTTGGTTGTCGTCGCCTCTTCCCTGACGTCAGTGCGCCAGGGGTATAAAAGATGCAAACGACGCCATTTTATTCAGTCTTTCTTGCCGCGCGGTGCCCGAAGCAAAAGCAGTTTGCAACTGCCGGTCGGCCAACTCCTGAGATTTTCGAAATAGAGTTTCAGAACCGAAGTCTTAAATAAAGCTAAGTACCCCTTTGGGGAAACTTTTTCTTGCTCCAGAACCGATGTCAGTAAAAGTTAACAATTGTATTTCTTGTGGGAAGCAAATGCCTCATAAGGATTTTCACTCTTACTGCATTCCTTGCCTAGGCCCTGACCACGACGTTATTAGTTGTCGGTTTTGTGCTAGATTCAACAAATGCACTATTAAACGTCGGTTTGATTTTGCCTTACATTACTTTGGCCGAAGGTTTAACTATATAATGCCATCGGAACAACCGATGACCGGAATTCATAAACACAAGGAAAAGGACAGGCATCGGAGGTCCAAAACCGACGACAAAGCCTCTTCTAGGCCAGTCGCCGGTTCTCAGTGAGGCGCTTTCGCAGCCTCTGACACCTGCTACCTTAGAGCCACAGGCCGTATCCGACTCCCACGTGGAGACAACTAGGTCTCTGGATACTCAAGGTATTGGGCCTACGGAAACTATTCCCTCAGATGGGTCCGGAGCCACTGAGCAGGCATCGGCTTCTGAGGGTGTTTTCAGACCTTCACAGCTTACTATTAAGTCCTCTGCAACAGCCAGGGTACAGTCAAAGACACCAGTAAAGACAAGGAAACAAGTACAGCATTCGCCTGGACAGTCATCCGTGCCAGAGAAACAGATGCTTAAAATGGCCGAAAACTTGATTACTTTGATCAGGGGATCCCATCCCCCTCCTGAAAAAAAGGCCTAGGTAAGACACTGATTATGATTCCTCTGACCAGGTTTCTGTTTCCTCTGATTCCTCTTCAGATCAGGGTTATTCTCTCCCTCCTTATGAGGATTCTGATGCTGAAGAATCTATACCTTCAGCCTCTCCACCTGAGGATTATGCTTTTGGGGAAACTCTGCACACCATGAGGGAATATTTCCACTGGGAGAGCGAGGATTATTCAGAATCCAAGAAAAGGCTCAGAGGTTTTATTTTACTGCCTCAGCACAGGCCCCTAGCTATCCCCCCTGTGCTTGACATTGTTGATGATGTTTTCTCTGAATCCAGTCTGTCTCCTGATTCTTTACACCCTGCACCAGTCAAGTCAGACAGGTATTACAGAGTCCTTGACTCTCATAAATTTCTTTATAAAAACCCTGCTGCTGACCCAGAAACAATTTTTCAGGGTCCCAAGGGGGGAGGGGGGGGTTAAGGCTTCCACTGCAAAAAACCCTGTCCACTCTGATAGGGATTCCAGAGCACTGGATATATATGGGGGAAAAAAGTCTACACTTCTGCTACTTTAGCTGTAAGGGCTTTAAACTGCCAGTTCACATGCTTAAATACCAACAGTACCTTATGTCTTTCTTAAAACAGAAAAGCACTGGATATATATGGGGGAAAAAAGTCTACACTTCTGCTACTTTAGCTGTAAGGGCTTTAAACTGCCAGTTCACATGCTTAAATACCAACAGTACCTTATGTCTTTCTTAAAACAGAAAATGCTTACTATCTCAGAAAATCCTGATAATAAGGAAATGCAGGAATTATTGCATGCAGCTGAACAAGTGGGAAAGCATACTTTGCAATGTGGTTTTGATTCATTAGAGGCTTCTTGCAGAGTCGCAGTTACAGGCTCTGTCATTTGTAGGCATGCTTGGTTGAAAGAACAAAGTTTACCTGAACATGTTAAAGTAAAATTATTGGATGCTCCACTACAGCATGATACTTTGTTTGGTGTTAAGGCAGAAGAGGTGTTAAAGAAAATGGAGGATAAAGCAAAATCTATGCAGACAGTAAAGGATTTTTTACAGGTGCAACCACCTAGGTTTAGTAGAAACTGGCCTTCAAAAAATTGGTCCTTTCAAGTCTCAGACATGCCACAAAGAGGCAGATACAGACGCCCAAGAGGCAGATCTCAGCCCCAAGGATCCTACAGACCTAAACAATGGGGTGCTTCTACCCCCAAAGGAGGAGAAGACAAATCACAATCTTACAGGAAACAGTCCCAATGACTTCCCTCTACAAAGGCCAAGCACTTACCTATTGGCAGCACCCGCAGGGGGAAAGCTAGCACTTTTCTCACAAAATTGGCACATAATTACCCAGGACAAATGGGTACTGAATATAATTACTCAAGGTTACAGGTTCCACTTTCACACCCTTCCACAATCAAAAGGTATGCCGAACCTGCCACAAAACCAATGGGCAGAGGCACAAAAGGAAATTGCTGCTCTCATGGATATGGGAGCTATTCAGAGAGTACCACAGCAAGAACAGGGACAAGGATTTTACTGAAGACTTTTCCTGGTACCCAGAAAGGACAAAGCCTGGAGACCAATGCTGGACTTGTCAGTCCTAAATATTTAACTGGATGTTCCAAAATTCAAAATGTTAACACTGCAGCAACTTCTACCCATGCTGGGCAAGAAGGCTTGGCTGGTTACTTTGGACCTCAAGGAGGCGTACCTGCATGTCCCAATCAGACAATCTTGCAGAAGATACCTCATATTCATAGCTGGCTCAATGCATTACCAATTCTCTGCACTGCCCTTTGGCTTATCTACTGCGCCCAGGGTCTTCACAAAATGCCTGTCACCAGTAATTGCATTTTGCAGACAAAGCGGAATTCAAATATATCCCTACTTGGACGACTGCCTTATTCAAGCACAGAGCAAGGACATTCTACTAAGACATCTGGTGTTTGTACAAACATTACTAATTTGCCTAGGGTACACTGTAAACGAAAAGAAATCAAAACTAGTGCCCTCTCGAGATAATATTCCTGGGTGCAGGCTTAAATACAACTGCCCAGATGGCTTATCTCCCACCAGACAAACAAAGGCAACTGACTCATTACTTTCAAATGGCAACAAAGACCCAGCTCCCTGCAAGAAAAATTCTGCAGGCCCTGGGTTTCATGGCATCTTGCATTCTACTAATTCCATATGCAAGACTGCATATGAGGAAACTACAGTAGTATCTAAAAAGTGTTTGGACTCAACATTGCCACAGCCTGGAAACCGTAATAACTATAATTCCCTGTCTACAACAGGAGTTTCTATGGTGGTCCCGGGCCTGTCACCTCAACAAGGGACAGCCCTTCACCTTGCCCACAGCCAGGCAGACAATAACAACGGATGCATCGGATTATGCCTGGGGGGCGCACATGGAAGGAAAATGTATTCAGGGCATGTGGCCCAAGGAACAAATGCATCTGCACATCAATCAAAAAGAGATGCTAGCTGTACAGAATGCCCTGACAGCCTTCAAGGATCTACTTCATCCAGGACAGCTATTGCTAAAGACGGACAACACCACAGTTATGTGGTACATAAACAAGCAAGGGGGCACACATTCCTACCCCCTCTGCAGGCAAGCCATGGCTTTGTGGAACACGGCACTGACCTATCAAGTACATAGACAGGCACATTTCCTGCCAGGAAAGAAAAATACATTGGCAGACGAACTAAGCAGAAATCTCATGGATCCACATAAATGGAAACTAAATCCACAGGTCTTCAGCATGATAACAAGGAAATGGGGACGCCCAGACATAGATCTTTTTGCCTCCCCTCACAACTACCAACTACAGTTATTCTGCACAAGGACTTTTCATGCGCAAGCATGGAAAGTGGATGCTCTTTCATTCAGCTGGGAAACCCTGACAGTTTATGCCTTCCCTCCACTGCCTCTTCTTCCCAAGGTACTCCTAAAAGTCGGACAAGAAAAGCCAAAATGATCCTGATTGCCCCAGACTGGCCACGCCAGCACTGGTACCCAATCCTAAAGAGCTTGTCTCAAGGCCCAGCCTGGCCTTTACCTCAAATTCCTCATCTCCTGACACAACAGAACAACCAGATTCTGCATGGTCAACTCAGAACCTTAAATCTGGCTGCATGGCAGATAATATAGTCACTCAAACCACTCCTCTCTCTAAAGCTGTTATGGATGTCATTTTAGAAGCCAGAAGACCCAGCACTAGAAAATCCTATGCAGAAAAATGGAAGAGATTTTGTGTTTGGAACCAGGCCCAAGGACTTGAACCACTTGTTCCAAATATACCTCAGATTTTACAATACCTAACTGAGATGCTGGACAAAGGCCTTTCCTTCTCATCTATTAAGATCCATGCCTCTGCCTTTTCAGCTCATTACAATACGGAACCTCCTATTTTTTCGCATCCACTACTAAGGCAGTACCTCAGAGGGGCAAGAAACATAAGACCCCCAAGGAGAGCACCATTACCTACTTTGGACCTCAATTTTGTTTTAGAAAAACTCACACTGCCTCCTTTTGAGCCAACCTGCACAGCTGATATAAAATTCTTATCATGGGAAACTGCTCTGCTCCTAGCAATAACTTCAGCAAGAAGAGTCTCAGAGTTACAGGCACTAATGGCAGTGGAACCTTTCATCATTTTTCATCAGGACAGGGTCTCTCTAAGGACAAACCCAACATTTATGCCAAAGGTGGTTTCCAGTGTGGCTCTTAATCAAACTATTAATTTACCAACTTTCTATCCAAATCCCCATAATAAAGGGGAGAGACTTCTGCACACTTAGGACATACACAGGCATCTAGGATTCTACTTGGACAAAACAAAAGCTTTCAGAAAAACTGAGCAGCTGTTTGTATCTTATGCTGCAGGAACACAAGGAAAGCCTATCTCAAAGCAGACAATTTCAAAATGGATAGGACACTGCATTCACTTCTGCTGTGCACAACATGGCAAATCAGTG
Organism: Protopterus annectens; assembly: GCF_019279795.1. Lineage (NCBI taxonomy): Eukaryota > Metazoa > Chordata > Ceratodontiformes > Protopteridae > Protopterus > Protopterus annectens. Next base: position 234,936,535 of record NC_056748.1, on the reverse strand, counting down.
CCTAAGGGCATCAGGCCACATTCAACAAGATCAGCAGCCACTTCAGCAGCTTTTCTCAGAGGAGTACCAACCAAGGACATTTTAGAAGCTGCAACCTGGAGTTCAGTGCACACCTTCACAAAACACTACCACTTACCTCTCTACTCTAAATCCAGAGCAGGCTTTGCCACTGCAGTCCTGTTGGGCCTGGTAGCCTTTCCTAATCCTATTTAGGCCCAGCCAACCAACCTCAGCTTTGGGATTCAACCCAAGTGTAATGACTGCAACAGTGAAACGCGATGAACATAGTACAGCTGTGTACCTACCATAAATGTAGATGTTAGAGTGTATTCACTGTTGCAGTCCAGGTTACCCTCCCACCATCCCCCTTTTCATTGCTGGGACTTTTCTGTACTTCTCAACTCTATACAACCTATGCTGTATTTGCTTGTAGATTAAGGAATTGTTTATTTTTTAGAACATGCATGCTTTTTGGCATACTTTTTTACAGCCTTCCTATTTGGGGGCACATGACATCTGGGGCAAGAAAAACTGAAGAAAATGGCGTTGGTTGTATCTTTTATACCCCTGGCGCACTGACGTCAGGGAAGAGGCGACGACAACAGACGCCGGACCAAGACTTTGGAACCCGGGCCGACTACGGGGGTAGCCTGCCAGCAGGATAACCCAAGTGTAATGACTGCAACAGTGAAACACTCGAACATCTATATTTATGGTAGGTACACAACTGTAATATTTTTGGCATTTAGTTTGAGGCCATATTTCCGGCACCAGTCAACAGTCATCTGCAAACTTGGTCAGCCATAGACTTTTGGTTTTGGCTTGCACCTCAGAGAAGTATATCCCAAACAGCAAGGACCCCAAGACCGATCCCTGTGGTAAGCCACTCATTATGGGTCTATTTTGACTGAGTGAATTTCATCAGTGAGTCAGTTAGCTGCCATCTGGTCACATACAGATTTACTCCAAGCTGGGATAGTTTTACCTATTATGCCTGAGTGGGGAATAGTGTTGAAGGCCTTGGCCAAGTCAAGGTAGGCAGTGTGCACAGTCTTCCCCTCAACCTTGGCTTTGGTGACTGACTCAAAGAAGTCTATCAGATTTAACAGGCATGATCTCCCCTTGACAAAACCGAACTGTCTGGGATCAAGTGTTTGGAGGTTGCCAGTGTCCTTTTTAATGCGGTCCATGGCCTTGCAAATCAGGCTAGTTAGACTGATGGGTCTGTAATTGCCTGGATCAGTGGTTGCTCCATCTTTGTGCAGAGGGATGATGGTGGCTGCCCTCCACTTGGCTAGGATGAAACGTTGATGCAGGATGCAGCCTGAGATGATTATCTTCGTGTTTCAGTGTTGCAGTCATTACATTTGGGTTATCTGCTTGCAGGTAACACTCAGTCGGCTTGATTAAAAAAGTCTTGGGTCCTGTGTCGGTTGCTGTCCCTTCTTCCATGACGTCAGGTCGTCAGGGGTATAAAACATGCAGCTGACACCATTACATCTTTCTTGCCGTGCGGTGCCCAAAGCAGAAGCATTTTGCAAGTGCCAGTCGGCCGACACCTGAAATTTTCGTTTTCGAGTTTCAGAACCGAAGTCTTCAACTAAAGCTAAATACTCCATTGGGGAAACTTTTTCTTGCTCCTTACCGATGTCAGTAAAAATTAATAATTGCATTACTTGTGGAAAGCAAATACCTAATAAAGATTTTCATTCATACTGTATTCCTTGCCTAGGCCCTGACCACTGCGTACCTTGCTGTCGGTTTTGTGCTTTATTTAATCAGCGCACTATCCATCGTCAGTATATTTTTGCAGCTAAATATTTTGGTTCTCTGTTTAATTATCCAGAAATTTTGTCGGTTAGCCATCCGACTACCGGATTCCGAAAAAATGCAAAGATAAAGACAGAGACAGGCCGCCGAGGTCCAAAACTGCCGACGACGCTTCTTCTAAGCCAGTCACCAGTTCGCCGGTACTCAGTGAGTTGCTTTCGCAGCCCCTGATAACCGCTACTTCTGATTCGCAGGCCTCTACTGAGACCCATTTGGAGTCCGGTATGCCACGAGATGCTTCAACTATGGAATCCACGGATGTCTCTACCTTGGATGGGTCCGGAGCCGCTATGCAGGCACCGGCTTCTGAGGATGTATTCAGGCCTACGGACTTGCATTTTAAACCGATGCCTCCTTCTTTACTTAGGCCTAAATCTCGATCCATGCCTAAAAAACTAACGCCCAGGCCACATGCTCAGGCCTCTATGCCTAAAAACAAATGATAAGAATGGCTGATGATCTTATAACTCTAATCAGGGGAAGCCAGTCTCCCCTTTCTAAGATGCCTAGGACTGAAGTTGATTATGAATCTTCTGATCAGGATTCTGTTCTTTCTGATTCTTCTGATGATCTGGATTTGCCCTTATCCACTTATGAAGATTCTGATGCAGAGGACTCCATTCTCTCTGCTTCCTCTCCTGAGGATTTTTCTTTTGGGGAAACCTTACATACGCTAAGGGAGCATTTCCACTGGGAAAGCCAGGATTTTTCTGATTCAAAAAAGAGGCATAGAGATTTCCTTCTCATACCTCAGCATAGGCCTTTAGCTATTCCTCATGTACTAGACATTGTTGATGATGCTTTTTCAGACTCTAGTTTGGCCCCTGATTCCCTGCCTCCTGCTCCCAGAAAACCTGACAGATACTACCTGGTCCCTGAGTCCCACAAGTTCCTCTTTAGAAATCATATTGCAGATCCAGAGAATATTTCACAGGGACCCAAGGGCATTAAGGCTTCTACTGCTAAAAATCCTACCCTTTCTGATGGAGACTCTAGAGCACTGGATAGATGGGGTAAGAAGGTTTACACTTCTGCAACCTTGGCCATTAGGCCTTCAAATTGCCAGTTTCATATGTTAAAGTATCAGCAACATGTTATTGGACTGTTTAAATAGAAAATGATGTTGATTCCTGACTGTGTGGAAAATAAAGCATTACAGGATTTAATGCATTCTGCTGAGCAAGTTGGAAAACATACTTTGTAATGTGGTTTTGATTCATTAGAGGCCTCTTGCAGGGCTGCTGTTACTGGGTCTGTGCTCAGAAGGCATGCTTGGCTTAAGGAGCAATCTTTGCCTGATCATGTTAAAGTTAAATTGTTGGATGCTCCTTTAAATCAGGACAGCCTGTTTGGCAACAAGGCTGAGGAAGTTCTTAAAAAGATGGAAGATAAAGCTAAATCTATGCAAACTGTTAAAGATTTTTTACAAGTTCAGCCTCCTAGATTTAGTAGGCACTGGCCCTCTAAGAGTTGGTCCTTTCCAGCCCCTTCCATGTCTTCTCAAGCCAAACCCAGACACAGCAAAAAACCCATGTTTCAGTCCCTGGGGACACACACAACTAAGCAGTGGGGGGCCTTCACTTCCAAATCTGGGAATAAGACTCCCCCCTATGGTAAACTGTCTCAATGACTTCCTTTTAAAATTTCCAAGCACTTATCAACTGACTGCCCCTTTGGGGGGAAAGATTGCTCTTCATGCAAAGAATTGGGAACTCATTACCCAGGACAAATGGGTTTTAAATATAGTGTCCCAGGGATAAAGATTTCACTTCCACACGTTGCCAACACCAAGCGGGTGGCCGGACCTACCCCCAAATCAGCGGGCAGAGGCCCAAAAACAAGTGATTTCTCTTTTAAGCATGGGGGCTATTTAACTGGTACCAGAAGCAGAAAAGGGGCAAGGTTTCTACTCGAGACTTTTCCTGGTACCCAGAAAAGACAATTCATAGCGTCCTATCCTGGACCTGTCTACTCTAAACACCTTTTTGGAGATCCCAAAATTCAAGGTGCTGACTCTTCAACAATTACTTCCTATGCTAGGCAAAGATGCCTGGTTGGCAACACTAGATTTAAAAGAAGCATACCTGCACATCCCAATCGGGGAATCTTGCAGAAGATACCTATGCTTCAAAGTAGGCTACACGCACCATCAGTTCTCTGCACTGCCCTTTGGCTTATCTACTGCGCCCAGGGTATTCACAAAGTGCCTAGCTCCAGTTGTTGCATTTTGCAGGCAAAGAAATATTCAAATATACCCATACCTGGACGATTGTCTAATTCAGGCAGAAAGCCAGGACATCCTTTTGAATCATCTGGCCTTTGTACAAAGGGTTCTAACTTGTCTGGGGTACACCATAAACGAAAAGAAATCACACCTGGTACCCTGTCAACAAATTATATTCCTGGGAGCAAGCTTGAATACAACTTCCCAGATGGCTTACCTCACGCCAGAGAAACAAATAGATTTGACAACCTACTTCAGACAAGTGGGCACAAAAACCCTGCTATCTGCATGTCAAATACTGCAAGCCTTGGGGTTCATGGCCTCCTGCATTCTTCTAATTCCATATGCAAGACTGCCTATGAGGAAACTCTGGTATCTAAAAAGCCTATGGTGTCAACATTCTCAAGACCTAAAAACAATGATTCCTATCACACCTTGCCTACGCCTAGAGTTTCTTTGGTGGGCAGAGGCCTGCCACCAAAACAAGGGACTACCTTTCACACCACCCCCTGCCGCCCAAACCCTAACAGACGCATCAGACTATGTATGGGGGCTCACCTGGCAGGGAACTTCATTCAGGGCAAATGGAACCCAAGTCAAATGCACCTGCATAGCAATCAAAAAGAAATGTTAGCTGTACCGAATGCTCTGACAGCCTTCAAGGACCACATTCTTCCAGGACAACTAATGGTGAAGACAGACAACACCACTGTTATGTGGTACATAAGCAGGGGGGTACACATTCTTACCCCCTCTGCAGACTAGCCATAGCATTGTGGAACACTGGGTTGAGCTACCAAGTGCACCTACAAGCTCAATTCCTGCTAGGAAAATTAAATACACTGGCAGATGGACTAAGCAGAAACCTAATGGACCCACACAAGTGGAAACTGGAACCAAGGATTTTTTACATGTTGACAAGCAAATGGGGGAACCCAGTTATAGACCTGTTTGTCTCTCCACAGAACTACCAATAGGACAAATTTTGCACAAGGACTCCCCACAAACAAGCCTGGAAAGTGGATGCTCTGTTCTTCAACTGGAAAAACCTATCAGTCTATGCCTTCCCCCTCTGCCTCTGCTCTCCAAAGTACTACTAAAAATCAAACGGGACAAACCAAGAATGATTTTGATTACTCCAGACTGGCCACGCCAACACTGGCACCCCCTCCTGCGTAGTCTGTCACGGTTGTCTCCATGGCACCTGCCTCAGACTCTTTCCCAGCTGTCTCACCAGGAGAACCAGATTCTCCACCCTCAGCTTCTAGCACTGAACCTTGCAGTCTGGCTAATTACTTAATCTCTCCTTTACCATCCCTCAGCAAACCTGTGATGGATATCATTTTAGAGGCAAGGAGGCCTAGTACTAGAAATTCTTATGCTGAAAAATGGAAACGATTCTGTGCCTGGAATTAGTCTTAAGGGATGAGCACATCAGCTCCCAATTTACCTCAGATTTTACAATACTTAACTGAGATGCTTCACAAGGGCCTGTCTTTTTCCTCCATTAAAATCCACGCCTCAGTCATTTCAGCTCTTTATAATACAGAACCTCCCCTCTTCTCTCATCCACTGCTCAAGATGTTCCTCAGAGGGGCCAAAAATTTGAGACCACCCAGGAGAGCTCCAACCCTAGCCTGGGACCTTAACTTTGTCTTTGAGAAACTCACTCTACCTCCTTTCGAGCCAGCTGCTACTGCAGACTTGAAATTTCTTTCTTGGAAAACAGCTTTCCTTTAAGCAATCACTTCAGCTAGAAGGGTATCTGAATTACAGGCCCTTATGGCAGTGGAGCCTTTCATCATCTTTCATGCGGACAGGGTGTCCCTCAGAACTGATCCATCCTTCATGCCCAAGGTGGTATCCATTGTGGCTCTTAATCAGTCCATTCATTTGCTAACCTTCTTTCTCAATCCACAGAATAAAGGGGAACAGATACTGCATTCCTTCGATGTTCACAGACAACTTAGATTCTACTTGGAGAGAACTAAACCTTAAAGGAAATCTGAACAACTTCTGGTGGCATTTGCTGCAGGGGCAGCAGGGAAGGCCATTTCAAAGCAAACCATTTCTAAATGGATAAGCCATTGCATTAATTTCTGCTGTAAGCACCATGGAAAACCTATCGCCCAAGGGGATCAGGCCTCATGCCACCAGGGCTGCATCTATCTCTACAGCCTTTCTCAGAGGCGTCCCTACCAGGGACATAGTAGAAGCTGCTACCTGGAGTTCTGTACATACTTTCACCAAGCATTATCATTTGCCAATTTTCTCTAAATCCAGAGCTGGCTTTGCCACTGCAGTCTTGCAAGGCCTTATAGCTAGCCCTAATGCTATCTAAATTCCTCCTCCCAACCATAGCTTTGGGAATCTATCCAAATGTAATGACTGCAACAGTGAAACACGAAGAACATAGTACAGTTGTGTACACTTACCATAAATGTAGATATTAGAATGTATTCACTTTTGCAGTCGTGGTCACCCTCCCTCCAGCCTCCTAACTTCTTTTGACTATACCTCTACTTTCCTTTACTATGCTTAAAAGCCTTTTTGGTGTATTTGCCTTTTTGTTGGAGGTATATTTTTGTACTTCTATATTTAATTGCTTCCCATTAGGGGGGCACCTGACATCTGGGGCAAGAAAAACTGATGTAATGGCGTCGGCTGCATGTTTTATACCCCTGACTACCTGACGTCATGGAAGAAAGGACAGCAGCCGACGCAGGACCCAAGACTTTGTTAATCAGGCCGGCTGAGTGCTGCCTGAAAGCAGATAACCCAAATGTAATGACTGCAACAGTGAATACACTTGAAAATCTACATGTATGGTAAGGGTACACAAGTGTACTTTATGGGGTCCCGTGGAAGCTTGGAAGCTGTGTTTTTAGCCTTTCAGAGGGTGGTACTGACTTGTTCTCTACAGATGAGGGGTGGAGGCAGGTGCTGGGGATATCCTGGATTACTGATGGGGGGACAGAGGGGTGAAGTTTTTCACTGCCGTACTCTGTTAAACCTGTTTCTCCTTCCCTTCCCATGCAGTTATTTTAAACTCTGAAAAAAACATTCTCAACCCCCTTCCACAGTGTCTTTGTAGGTCTTCCAGAAATCTGTCTGAGGCAGATGTGGATAGGATGATGCATAAATTTCTTAGAGCTGCGATCCAGATGGGAGTTCTGCCATCTCAGTCCCCTGCTCGATCTGTGAATGTACCTTCAAAACTCATTTCTCCCTCTCCAGTCTGACATGTGGTTTGTCCCCCAAGATTGGAGATCCCAGAGAGGTTTGGCATCGGATCTGAGGAAAGTTCCTTCCTCCACTCCAATTTCCATAACTGTTTCTGCTCCAATACCCTCAGATTAGAGTGGATCTTGGAGCTGATATGTTGGTGCCTGGTCCAAGGGGTTGGTTTTGGCTCCAGTTTTGTCGGCTCCATCCCTCCTTCTCAGAGCTTTGGCCCTGGACAGCCCATATCAGATTCTCCCCTTGAGGCTCAGATCCAGGGGTGGCTCTGACCTACCTTTTTCGGAAGCTTCGGCTCCAAGAAGGAGGAAAACATTTCCCCTGATCCCTCAGCATTCATGGTGGTAAAAAAGACTCTCTCCATAGAGAACCGTCGTCTCATGTTTGAGATCCTGTCCACTTTCCCTCATTGGCTCTGAGCTCCGATTCCAGCAGACCTACTCCACAGGGACGGCCAGTTCAAGTAAGTCTCCAGACAGTTCCAATAAAGGAACTTCCCCTTTCTTCCCATACCTTCCCTGAGCATCTCACAGAGGAGATCCCTTGGAACAGGACATGTAAGAGGAGACGCACAGACTCCACCATGGAATCTCACAGAAGACACTGATTTTGATGAGGGAGAAGTATTCCCCGGATTGCCACCTGATGACATCTCCTTTGGAGATATCCTAGAAATCCTTAAGCAGAAAGGTGGCTGGTTTTCCAAACTCCTCCTCCTGAAGAATCGGTGTTCCTGGAGGCTTTTGGTGCCGGACCATTTATGTCCTGGGTAACCCCCTGGTGAATTAAGTTATTTACCTGGTTTCCCACTGGGCATGTAAGGAGCCAGACACCGTCAAGCCCATCCCCAAGCAGTGTACATGTTTTTGGCCCCTCCTTCAGACCATCCTCACTGGAGCAAAGGAGATGTTCTTCGTGTTTCACTGTTGCAGTCATCACCTGTGGGTTATCCTTGCTGTGGTACCCCTTGGCCGGCCCAAATACCAGAGTCGATGTTTTTCTGCGCCGGCTGCTGTCGCTTGCTGGCTGACATCAGGTCATCAGTGCTATAAAGGAAGGCAGCCGATGCCATTACATCAGTCTTTCTTGCTGTGGAGCCCATAGCAGAAGCAGTTTGCAAGTGTGCCAGTCAGTCACTACCAGAGTTTGAATTACAGCTGAAAACATCTACTAAGTACCCCATTGGGGATCTTTTTTTCTTGTACTAACCGATGTCCGAAAAAGTTAATTGTCTTGCTTGTGAAAAGCAAATACCACACCGAGACTAACATTCATACTGTGTCACTTGTTTAGGCCCAGACCACGATGTCCCCCTTTGCCAATTCTGTGCATCTTTAATGCGAGAACCATTCGTCGTAGAGCTCTTTTTGTAGCCAGGTATTTTCTTCTTCCATCTTCACATTCCGAAATGGCGTCCATCAGCCAACAATCCGTTGACATTCTGAAAAAAATGTAAGGATAGAGATAGAGACAGACCACACAAGGCTAAGCCTTCCGACGACTCTACTGCTAAGCAGGTTGCAAGTTCTTTGGAATTCAGTGAGGTGCCCTCGCAGCCCCTGATGCCCAATTTGATACCTTCACAGGCCTCTACTGAGACCCTTTTGGAGTCCAGTATGCCGCAGAAATCTTCTTAGTATTCCGAGCCTTTGGTTGTCTCTGCCTTGGTTGGGTCCAGAGCCACGACGCAGGCACTGGTTTCCAAGGAGGTGTTTTGCACTACCGAATCTAGGCAAAAAATGATGTCTTCTCCTCAGACTACTGTTTCTCTCAGACCGATGGATACTCTTAGGCTGAGAGGAAAGGCCACTCCTAGGAAAAATACCTATAGCCACCATTTTACCCCTGCTCCACCACCCCTAGCTCAAATGCTTAAAATGGCGGAGGATCTTATCACTCTTATCAGGGGTAGTCAGGTGCACCTTCTAAACGGAAAAGGGACCCTTCCCCTGAAATACTGACAGAACAGGATTCTGAGGAGTCTGGTTATTCAGATTTGGAAGAGGAACAACAACCTCTTACTGCTTATGAGAATTCAAATGCTGAGGAATTCATACCTTCTGCCTCCCCAGCAGAAGATCCTTTTTTTGGGGAAACCTTTCACACCCTCAAGGAACATTTCCACAGAGAATCCCAGGACTTCCCTCAGTCTAAGAAATGACTAAGAAAGTTTCTAGACCTGCCCTAGCACAGACCCTTGGCCATCCCCCCATCTTAGAGGTGGTTGATGTTTTCCAGGAATCCAGCTTAACTCCTGACGCCCTCCATCTTACTCCCAGAAAACCTGACTGGTATTACAGAGTACCGGATTCTCACAAATACCTGTATAGAAATCCTGCTGCAGACCAGGAGGTCATTACGCAGGTATCAAAAGGAACTAAGGCTAATTCTGCAAAGAATCCTACTCCTCCTGACAAGGACTGCAGAGCTCTGGACAGATGGCGTAAAAAAGTATACACCTCTGCAACTTGAGCTATCAGAGCACTCAACTGCCAGTACCACATGTTAAAAATATCAACAACACAGTTTGGAACTATTAAAACAAAATATTTCAACCTTTCCTGACTCTGCCAATTGTAAAGAGTTAGCAGATTTACTGCACTCTACTTGTCAAGTGGCTAAACACTCTACACTCTGGATATGATGCCCTAGAAGCCTCAAGCAGGGCAGCAGTGTCAGGATCTGTCATTAGGAGACATGCATTGTTGAAGGAACAACTTCTCCCTGATCATGTCAAATCTAAATTACTTGATGCACCCTTGGATAAGGACCGCTTGTTTGGAGTAAAAACAGAAGAGGTGCTTAAAAGGATGGAAGACGAAGCAAAATCTATGCAAACAGTATAAGATTTCCTTCAGGTACGACCTCCTGGGTTTAGCAGGAATTTTAGCTCAAAACACTGGTCCTTTCTTGCACCTAGCAAACAGGGGCAAGGTAAGCCCCGCAAGGACAGACCACCCAGAATCCTATCCCATGGACAGCACAGAACCAAATAGTGGACAACTTGCACTTCAAAGGCAGGGAGTTCTAAGCCATCCCTCTATGGCAAAAAGTCTCAATGGCTCCCGCTCCCCCCTGCCCTCTTTTCACTCACCAAAAACTACGAGGAAGGCTCTCCCTCTGCAAAGAGAACTGGCTTTCTCTAACAAAGGACCAATGGGTCTTAAAGATAATTTCTCAGCTATACAAATTCTCCTTCAACGAACTTGCAATTCCAAGACGGTACCCAGACTTGCCTCCAAATCAGTGGGCAGAGACATTAAAACAAATCCAAACTCTCATATTCCAAGGGGCAGTGGAACCTGTCCCCTCAGACCAAACAGGCAAAGGCTTTTATTCCAGACTATTTCTTGTTTCCAGAAAAAAGGGAACTTAGCATCCCATCCTGGATCTGTCTATTCTGAACACCTTCCTTGTGGTCCCCAAATTCAAAATGCTATCTTTGCAGCAGCTGCTACCTATGTTGACAGAAAAATGCCTGGTTAGTTACCATAGATCTAAAAGATGCCCACCTCCACACCCCCGTAAGGGAATCCTGCAGAAAATTCCTTCACTTCAGAGCAGGCTCACAACACTTTCAGTTCTCTACGCTACCATTTGGCTTATCTACTGCTCCCAGGGTATTCACCAAATGCTTAGCCCCGGTCATTGTCTTTTGCAGACAGAAAAATATACAAATTTACCCTTATCTGGACACCTGCCTCATTCAGGCAGTTTGCAAAGAAAAGCTCCTCAAGGACCTTCTCTTTGTCAAAACTCTCCTAACCTCCTTAGGGTACACCACCAACGAGAGGAAATCAAGGCAAGCACCCTCCATGAAGATCATTTTCCTGGGGGCACTGCTGGACACAGTATCCCAAATGGCCTTCCTAGCCGCAGAAAAACAGAGCTTCCTGCCTCTCTATTTTACCCAGCTGGCTTCCAGAAGTCACCTCACTGCGAGGAAGTTCCTGCAAGCTGTGGGTTACATGGCATCTCGCATCCTTCTAATTCCTCTGGCCAGGCTTCACATGAGAAAAATTCAATGGTACCTAAAAAACCTTTGGTATCAGCACTCTCAGCCTCTAGAAACCTCTCTACCTCTGATCCCCTGCATAAGGGCCGAGTTTCTCTGATGGGCAGGGGCCTGTGCCCAGAACAAGGGTCTTCCCTTCACCCTCCGCCCAACCTGGCAGACCATTACCATCGACATCTCAGACATAGCTTGGGGCACTCGCCTAGAAGGCAGGTGCACCCAAGGTCTTTGGGATGCCCAGCACCTTCCCTTACACATCAACCAGAAAAAAATGATGGCACTACAAAAGGCTCTGACATCCTTCAAACCCTATCTCAAGCCAGAAGTTCTCCTTATCAAAACAGACACCACAGTAATCTGGTACATCAACAAACGGAGGAACCCAGTCTTGCCCTCTGCTCAGGCTAGTCATGAACCTCTGGCTGGCAGCCTTTTCCATGGGACTGCACCTGATAGCACAATACTGATCAGGGGTCAACAACACCCTGGAAGACCTTTTAAGTAGAAACTTAGTGGACCCCCAGAAATGGCAGCTCCACAGAGAAATCTTTTTACAATTCACTTAGGCATGGGGCACTCCAGAGGTTGGATCTCTTTGCTTCGCATCCCAACCATTAGCTGGAAAAATTCTGTACCAGAGAGTATTATCACCTAACATGGAAGGTGGATGCCTTGACCTTCCCCTGGAACACCCTCTCTGTGTACGCATTCCCTCCTCTGCCTCTTGTCCCCAAGGTACTGATCAGAGTAAGGGAAGAGAGACCAAAGGCCATCCTTATTGGTCCAGACTGGGCCAGACAACATTTGTACCCCTTATTGCGCAGCCTGACCTTACAGCCTCCCAGGCAGCTCCCTCTGATCTCAGACCTCTTAACTAGGGAGGGGGGGATGCTGCACCCAGACTTACAGACTCATCGACTATCAGTATGGCTAATACTCTAAAGGCAAACAAGGGACCCCTGTTAAGCAAATGGGTCCTAGGCATTATCACATAGGCCAGAAGGCCCAGCACCAGAAAATCTTACACAGGCAAATGGAAAAGATTCTGCTCCTGGTGCCAGTCCAGAGGGGCAATACCTCACAACTTTCCATCCCTCTTATCCTGGACTATCTAGCCGGAGCTACATAATAGTGGCCTCTTCTTCTCCTGTACTAAAATCCACGCCTCAGCCATTTCAGCTCATTTTGATACAGAACAGCCCCTGTTTCCCCATCCTTTTGATTATACAATTCCTCATAGGGGCTTTTAATATCAGACCTCCCAGAAGGCCACCCACTCCAGCCTGGGACCTGAATTATGTTTTGGAAAAACTAACTTTACCACCCTTCGAACCTGCTGCTTCAGCAGAACTAAGATACATCTCCTGGAAGACTGCTTTTCTCCTAGCTATCACCTCAACCAGAAGGGTTTCAGAACTTCAGGCACTGATGGCCATTGAGCCCTTCATCTTCCATGCAGACAGGGACTCTCTGAGGACTAATCCCTCCTTTTTGCCCAAGATGGTATAACTCTGAACCAGGCCATACATCTGCCCACCTTCTTTCCTAACCCTCAAAACAAGGGGGAAATAATTCTGCACTCTCTGGACATACCAGACAGCTAAGATACTATCTGAAGCATACTAAACCCTTCAGGAAAACAGACCAACTACTGGTCCGCTTTGCCTCAGGGGCAGAGTGGAAGCCCATCTCCAAACAAACCATTTCCAAGTGGATATCACACTGTATCCATTTCTGATGTTCATCGTGCATACAGCTGCAGTCATAACAGATGGGTTTTCCTGCCGTCAGGCGGGTCCTCGGTTGGCCGAATTCCAAAGTCCAGGTCCGGCGTCGGATGTCGTCGCTTCTTCCCTGACGTCAGTGCGACAGGGGTATAAAAGAACCAGCCGATGCCATTTTCTTCTGTCTTTCTTGCCGCGCGGTGCCCGAAGCAGAAGCAGTTCGCAAGTGCCGGTCAGCCAGCTCCTGAGATTACGAATATTTTTCAACTGAAGTCTTCTTGAAAGCTAAGTACCCCGTTGGGGAAACTTTTCTTGCCTCAGACCGATGTCAGACAAAGTTAATAATTGCATTTCATGTGGGAAGCAAATACCGCATAAGAATTTCAATTCCCTCTGCATTCCTTGCTTAGGCCCAGACCACGACATCTCGGCCTGCCATTTTTGTGCTACATTCAACAGACGCACTATTAAGCGTCGGGCGGAGTTCGCCCAACACTATTTTGGCAAAAAGTTTAATTACATTGTCGTCGGATACTCCGACTCCAGTTTTGAGTAAAAGACGCAAAGATAAGGACTGACATACGAGGTCCGCGACTTCTACCGACACCACGCTAAAGCCAACTACAGGTGCTCCGGTTCTCAGCGAGGCGCCTACGCAGCCCCTGACTACTGATGACACTTCATTAGCGGTGTCTTCTGTGCCCGAGGTCGCAGGCTCTTCGGCCCACACCCCGACTACAGATACCGAAGCCACTCTTGGCGGGGAAACTCAGAGTTTAGACAGGCCTGCCACCTCTCAAGGTGTCTTCCGGCCTTCTTCTTCTTTTTCCATTAAGGCTTTCACTAAATCTAAAGCAGCCATGCATACCAAAAGACAAGCTCCACAGGGCCCCTCTCAAGGTCCCATGCCTAAAAAACAGATGCTCAAAATGGCTGAAGATTTAATTACTCTGATCAGGGGTTCTCAACCCCCCTCGGACAAAAGGCCCAGAGTGGAGGAAGAATACCCTTCCTCGGACCAGGCCTCCATTACTTCAGAACATTCTGAAGACCAGGAACATTCATACTCCCCTTTTGAAGATTCTGATGCAGAGGAGTCCATTCCATCTGTCTTCCCCCCTGAGGACTACTCTTTTGGGGAAACCTACATACCTTGAGGGAACACTTCTACTGGGAAGGCCAAGATTACTCAGACTCCAAGAAAAGGCTCAGGGATTTCCTCTTGCTCCCTCTGCACAGGCCTCTGGCTATCCCTCCTGTCTTAGACATACTAGATGATGTGTATTCAGTGGCCAGCCTTAACCCAGATTCCTTACCTCCGGCTCCAGTCAAGCCTGACCGGTATTAACGGGTTCCTGATTCACACCAATTCCTATACAAAAGCCATGCGGCTGACCCAGAAACTATTTCACAGGGTCCCAAGGGAATTAAGGCTTCCACTGCCAAAAATCCATTACCTTCAGAGAGAGATTCCAGAGCTTTAGAAAGGTGGGGGAAAAAGGTATACACCTCGGCCACCTTAACCATGAGGGCATTAAACTGTCAATTCCATATGTTAAAGTATCAACAGTTTCTGTTATCTCAGTTGAAAAGCAAAATGTCACAACCTGAACAACCAGACTTGAAGGAGTTGCAGGATTTGTTGCATAGTGCAGAGCAAGTGAGTAAACATACCTTGCAATGTGGTTTTGATGCTTTAGAGGCCTCATGTAGAGCTGCTGTTACAGGATCAGTCATACATAGACATGCTTGGCTCAAAGAGCAATCCTTACCAGATCATGTCAAAGCTAAATTACTAGATGCACCTCTTCAAAAAGATGTATTGTTTGGTGTTAAAGCTGAGGAGGTATTAAAGAAAATGGAGGAAAAGGCAAAATCAATGCAAACAGTGAAAGATTTCCTACAGGTACAACCTCCACGTTTCAGTAGAAATTGCCCTTCAAAAAATTGGTCCTTTCCAGCCACAGACAGACCTCAAAGAGGTAGATACAGGCGCCCGAGGGGTAGAGGGCAATCTCAAGGATCATTTAGAGGCAGACAATGGCAAGCACCTACACCAAGAGGTGGTGAGGATAGTTCACAGCCACTCAGAAAGCAGAACCAATGACTTTCCCCTTTGCATGCCAAGCAAGGCTCAAATGGCAGCACCTTTAGGCGGAAAACTGGCATTATTTTTGAAAAACTGGCATATTGTCACAAAAGACAAATGGATCCTAGACATTATAGACAGAGGCTACAGATTCCACTTTCACACCCTTCCAAAAATGAGAGGCATGCCAAACCTGTCACACAATCAAAGGGCAGAGGCACAAAAATAAATTTCAGATCTCATGGACATGAAAGCTATTCAAAAGGTACCTACACAAGAACAGGGTCAAGGTTTTTATTCCAGACTATTCCTGGTACCAAGGAAGGGCAAAGATTGGAGACTTATTTTGGACCTATCCATCCTAAACACATATCTACTCGTACCAAAATTCAAGATGCTCACATTACAGCAGCTTCTTCCCATGCTGGGCAAGGAGTCTTGGCTGGTAACATTGGACCTCAAGGAGGCATACCTGCATGTCCCAGTCAGACAAGATTGCAGAAGATGCCTTAGATTTCTTGCAGGTTCAACCCATTATCAATTCTCTGCATTGCCCTTTGGCATATCTACTGCGCCCAGAGTGTTTACGAAATGCCTGGCATCAGTAATTGTCTTCTGCAGACTTCAAGAGATACAAATATACCCTTATTTGGACGACTGCCTGATCCAAGCGGACAGCAAACACATACTTCTGAAACATCTGGCGTTTGTAATAATGTTGTTGAATTCTCTGGGATACACAGTCAACAAAAAGAAATCAAGGCAAATACCCTCTCAAACAATAATTTTCCTGGGTGCCAGCTTGAATACAAATACCCAGATGGCCTACCTCACGCTAGAGAAACAAGGGCAACTAACTCAATACTTCAGAAAACTGGCAACCTTCACCAGGCTGACTGCAAGGAAAGTCCTGCAGGCTCTGGGATTCATGGCATCTTGCATCCTGCTAATCCCATGTGCAAAGCTGCATATGAGGAAACTTCAATGGTACCTAAAAAACTTATGGTATCAACACAGCCACAGTTTGGAAACAATTATACCACTGATTCCATGTCTTCAAAAGGAATTTCTGTGGTGGGCTCAAGCATGCCAAAGAAACATAGGTCTCCCATTCTGTAAGCCTCAAGCAAATCAAGTCATCACAACAGACGCCTCGGACTACGCCTGGGGGGCGCACATGACAGATCGGTGCATTCAGGGCAAATGGTCCCAAAAAGAAAAGCACCTACACATCAATCAAAAGGAAATGCTAGCAGTAATAAATGCTATTATGGCTTTCAAAGACCTACTGCATCCAGGCCAGCTATTCATAAGGACGGACAACACCACAGTAATGTGGTACATAAACAGGGAGGAACCCATTCATATCCCCTATGCAGGCTAGCCATGTCTCTTTGGAACATGGCTCTGGAATTACAAGTCCAACTTCAAGCACAGTTCCTGCCAGGCAAGGAAAACACGCTGGCAGACAACCTAAGCAGAAATATGACAGATCCACATGAATGGAAGTTGCATCCTCAAGTTTTTACAAAGATAATTCAAGCATGGGGAAGGCCAGACATAGATCTCTTTGCCACCCACAGAAATTACCAATTGACAAAATTCTGCTCAAGGACCTTTCATCCACAGGCCTGGAAAGTGGACGCACTCTCTTTCAGTTGGACAACAATGACAGTTTATGCCTTTCCACCTCTTCCTCTGCTGCCCAAAGTTCTATTAAAAGCCAGAGCAGACAGACCAAAGATGATTCTCATTGCTCCAGACTGGCCAAGACAACACTGGTACCCACTCCTGAGGAGCCTGACACATTCCTTAACATGGGTCCTGCCTCTAATGCCTCTTCTACTGACTCAGCACAACTTCAAAACTCTTCACAGTCAGCTGAAAACACTCAATCTAGCCGCATGGAGGATTCCTTAAATTCACAACAGACCCTACTCTCCAAGGAGGTGCAGGATGTCATTTTGGAGGCCAGAAGCCCTTTCTTTAGGGAGACATAAGTTTTCAAAACTGTGGCTTTTATCCACCAGGACCACTTTCTATGTTTACTTGGGCCTCTGACTGGTTAGGGCAAGAAAAACTGATGTAATGGTGTCAGCTACCTTCCTTTTATAGCATTGACGACCTGACGTCATCCAGCAAGCGACAGCAGCCAATGCAGAAAAACATCGACTCTGGTATTCAGGCCGACCGAGGGCTACCACAGCAGGGAAAACATACAGGTGATGACTGCAACAGTGAATACATTCGAACGTCTACATTTATGGTGTACTTTCCTGTTGATGCTATGGTGGTGGAGGCGGCAGCCACTAAGAGCTAGCAGAGCTCTTCTGTCCATCCGCCCAAAAGAGAATCCAGAGCGTTGGACAGATTTGGAAAGCGAGTGTTCGCCTCAGCTACCTTCACTCTGAGGTTGCTTAATTATATGACGCATTTTACTAGGCTGCAGAGAGATTTGACCGAAGAACTGTCAAGTGCTCTCTCTGAGTCTGTTTGCTGAGGATTTCAGAAGGGCCTCTTCTCAGCTGGCCACTCTTTTGTCTATTTCAGACACTTCAGTGAGGTTAATCTCTCATATAGCTGAACAAGCTAGGGACTATTTGCTCCAGATTTGCAATGCCTTGGGCATTTCAATCAATTTGTCAAATCGTAGCTTGCTTGATTTCAGAGCCTGAAATTCATTGGAACACTTTTGAATGCTATGACTCTGGTGGCATCTTTACCTTGCATCTTTATGACATCAGGTACAGGATATATCCCCTGTCATCCTTCTCTGCCAGCAAGGTTAGTGCTTCGGGCACTGTCAGATAGTACTGCTTCCCTTAACACGCTTCTTTATGCAAATTCTCCAATGGACCTTAGCTGTACAGTGGTCCATTCTACATCAGCCCCTGTCGTTTCAAATAAACCTTACCCCAATTTGCAAACACTGCATTCATTGTTGGATTCAGTCTGATAATCTGTTTCTGGACATATCCTTGGTTCTTCCAAAAATCCAGTTGCCACAGTGACAACAGATTCTTCCCAACAGGGGTGGGAGGGGGGCATTTCTTGGGAACAGTGGTCCAAGGCATGTGATACCCCCAAGAGACCAAATTGCAAATCAACATCCTAGAGATGAGAGGAGTCTTTTTAGTGTTGCAGGCATTTCAAAAATCTCTCCCCCTTGGGGACTATTGCAGTTCAGATGGATAACATGTCTGCAGTTTGGTGCATCAGCAAACAAGGAGTAAACCCGATCCTACCCCCTGTGCAGAGAGGCCATGAGAGTTTGGGAATGGGCAGTCTCTTCAGACAGCTTTGTAATCGCAACCCACATCCCGGAGGAAACCATCATAATGGCAGGCAAACTAAGCAGATCTAGTGTGATGCCTCACAAGTGGTCTCTCAATCAATTGGTAGCGAATGTGATCTTCAGGCATTGCGGCCGACCTTGCTGCAACCTGTTTGCCACCCCTCTCAACAAGTGCACCAGATACTTTGCTCTGATGTTTAAATTTGTCAGATGTTAGCTATGAGAGGCAAGTGTGATTGTGATAGGGTAGGTTCCTTATAGGGACCTCCACTCTTGGTGCTTGTTTTCCTTTGGGGCCAAACACAACTATAAGAATCATCAGGATTTGTCATTAATTTGTTCAAAAAGTCCTACTTGCGTATCTTTCCTTGTTAAACACTTTTTTATAGACCAAGCACTTGAGCTTTATGCAGTCCGAAATGACAGAACCCTCTCCATCTGACGTCCTACTTGCTCCAAAATAAGTCATCTGCCCAGTCAGACTCAGACATATACCCATGGTAGTGTCACAGGAGACCACAGTAATCCAGATCACTTCTCAAGCTTCTGTTACCGTGCCCCCTGCCAGAGACCAGTATGGTGTCAGATTCTTACACGTCTGATATAACTGATGATATCATTATGGTTGAGAATGGGGGAACCAAGGCTTATTATTTCTGAGGGACCTCAGGGCATACCTGAAATCTTCATTATGAAAGCGGTGCCTGGATTCTTGATTGAGGTAAGTCAAGGGTTGGATCTGCCACTGTTTATAAAAGCTTATAGCACCCCTAAGAAGAAGAGGCAAAGAATGCGTTTCTTTTTGTGACATTTCAAGAAAGGGAATGGATATATTTTTAACACACAAGGCCATTATTTTGACCCTCAAGCTTCCTTCCTTTTTCCTCTCTTCTTACCCCCCCCCCCCCCCAAAAGAGACATCATGAATCCTCATCTGAAGAAGAGGCAAAATCTAATTCAAAGGAGCACACTAGCTTATTAATCTCAAGTGCATTCTCTAGGCCCCAAAGGGCTTCAGATAATGAAGACACATTATCCCCGATTCTCCTGTTGAGGATGGGAAAGCCATAACAAAAATAATGGCAGCATTTTGAAAGGGAATCCAGACAAATATCTGATGAGCAGAAGAGGTATTGCAATTTATCTGAGGAGGAGCTCCCACAAAGACACCTTTCCCTCCAGTTTTGGATGCTTTTTGTAATGCCTTTACATCCACTTCCACCTTGCTTGAATCCCGGCCCCTAAGAGGCCTATGGGTTTTACAAAGTGCCAGTGGATCTAAAATAGTATATAAATATCCTTTGACAGTTCTTTCTGTGTTTTCTGTCTGTATTAACAAGCCTTCCAAACTTTTACCTGTTGCTGTAATGTTTTATCTTCAGACAGTGACAGTAGGGCCTTGGACATGTATGGAATGAAGGATCAAAGGAAGTCACTAGGCTATTTGTCCCTGAGGCCCTTACAAGCCTAGCCAAGAATTTAGCCCATGTTCTGACAAGTCAGCACCTGATCCCTTTGTTCAGTAGGGACGCAGGTGGAATCCCAGGGGTGTATTTTCTGTTCCTCATCCAGTTATCCAGGTTGCGTTTAAAAAGGGTTAATGAGGTACTCTACTTGATGTGGGGAGGGAGTCCATCCCACAGAAGAGGGAGTCTGTGGGACACATCTGTCCCATCAACAAATCCTGTTGATGTCATGGACCAGGTTGAGGTCGTGCATGTAGATTACTTAAGTGGAGTTCGACTTGCGGATATGCAGCAGTCCCATCAAAGCAGGGTCTGAGACTGCTTTGAATGCCAGACAGACGTCACCTCTTAGGAGCCTGTATGAGATTGAGTAGAGGGACAGGGCTTTTAGCCTATCTGTGTAGGGTAGATGTTTGAGGCCCTGGATTCTCCTGGTGAGGAACCTCTATGGTCTCTCCAGCTGCTGCATGTGCTTTGTGAGGTACATGCTGAAAGGGGCATTGTACTCAGTAATGGGTCTTATAAGTGAAGAATACAGAGAATTAATGAGGTTTACACTTTTGCCACTCTGGCCTTCATGGGATTGAATTATTAAACCCAAACGACAAAATATCTGTTGTCTATTTTTGGTTAATTGAGCAAAACTTTGACTAACATTGAGGTTTCTGAGACTAAGCAGCAGGCTATTTCTATGGTGGGTCAGACTACTCGGGTGGCCAGACATACCATGAAGCATAGCTATGACACAGTAGAAGCTTCTTACTGGGTAGCTGCTACTGAATCTATTATAAGAAAATTTGCATGGCTTAGTTCCCTGTCACTTCCTGAGGATATCAAAGCTAAACTATTAAACTCCCCTCTTAGCAGGGATTTACTTTTTTGATCCTGCTGCTCCAGACCTTTTCAGATTTTACAGGAGAAAGGAAAAATTATGCAAGATTTCAAACAAAGATGTTCATCGTGTTTCACTGTTGCAGTCATTACTCTTGGGTTATCCTGCTGACAGGCTACCCGCAGTCGGCTAGAATTCCAAAGTCTAGGTCCAGCGTCGGTTGCTGTCGCCTCTTCCCTGACGTCAGTGCGCCAGGGATATAAAAGATGCAGCCAACGCCATTTTCTCCAGTCTTTCTTGTGCGGTGCCTGAAGCAAAAGCAGTTCGCAAGTGCCGGTCAGCCGACTCCTGAGATTTTCAAATCTGAATTTCAGAACCGAAGTCTTCATTAAAGCTAAGTACCCCATTGGGGAAACTTTTTTCTTGCTCCAGACCGATGCCAGAAATTGTGTTTCTTGTGGGAAGCAAATACCTCATAAGGATTTTCACTCTTACTATATTCCTTGCCTAGGCCCTGATCACAAAGTTGCTAGCTGTCGATTTTGTGTTAGATTCAACTAATGCACTATCAAGCGTCTGTTCGATTTTGCATTTCATTACTTTGGCCGAAGATTTAATTATATAATGCCGTTGGAACAACCGACAATGCAAGGACAAGGATAGGCATCTGAGGTCCAAAACCAACGAAGCCTCTTCTAGGCCAGTCGCCGGTACTCAGTGAGGCACTTTCGCAGCCCCTGGCGCCCGCTACCTCAGAGCCACAGGCCGCTACCGACTCCCATGTGGAGCCGACTGGGTCTCTGAAAACTCGGTATTGGACACTCGGAAATCAATCCTTCAGATGGGTCCGGAGCCGCTGAGCAGGCATCTGCTTCTGAGGTTGTCTTCAGACCTACACAACTATATGTTAAGCAATCTTCAATTTCAAAGGCAAAGACTAACGCAGCTCTAAAGACAAATAAACAAGTACAGCATTCTCCTATTCAGACTTCCATGCCTAAAAAACAGATGCTCAAAATGACCGAAGACCTAATTACTTTGATCAGGGGCTCCCATCCCCTTCCTGATAAGAGGCCTAGGCAAGAGACACAGAGTATGATTCTTCTGATCAGGTATCTATTTCCTCTGATTCCTCTTCTGAACAGGATTACTCCATGCTTCTCTATGAGGATTCTGATGCTGAAGAATCCATTCCTTCAGCCTCTCCTCCTGAGGACTATTCTTTTGGGGAAACACTGCATACTATGAGGGAGCTTTTCCACTGGGAGAGCCAAGATTATTCTGAGTCTAATAAAAAGGCTCAGAGACTTCCTACTTCTTCCTTAGCACAGACCCCTTGCTATTCCACCTACCCTAGACATTGTAGATGATGTATTTTCAGAGTCCGGGCTGTCCCCTGACTCTTTACCCCTTGCACCTGCTAAGCCAGACAGATACTACAGGGTCCCGGATTCTCATAAATTCCTATATAAAAACCCCGCTGCTGACCCAGAAACTATTTCTCAGGGTCCCAAGGGGGTTAAAGCTTCCACTGCAAAAAACCCTGTCCCCTCTGATAGGGATTCTAGGGCTCTAGACAGATGGGGGAAAAAAGTTTACACTTCTGTAAGGGCTTTAAATTGTCAATTTCATATGCTTAAATATCAGCAGTATTTAATGTCACTCATTAAACAGAAAATGTTGACAAATACTGAATGTTCAGAGAACAAGGAATTGCAGGATTTATTGCATGCAACTGAACAAGTGGGAAAGCATACTTTGCAATGTGGTTATGATTCACTGGAGGCCTCTTGCAGGGCCGCTGTTACAGGTTCTGTTATTAGAAGGCATGCTTGGTTAAAGGAACACAATCTGCCTGATCATGTTAAAGCAAAATTATTAGATGCACCATTACAGCATGATACTTTGTTTGGTACTAAAGCAGAAGAGGTGTTGAAAAAAATGGAGGATAAAGCAAAATCTATGCAGACAGTCAATGATTTCTTACAGGTACAGCCACCCAGGTTTAGCAGGAACTGGCCTTCTAAAAATTGGTCCTTTCCAGTCTCAGACAAACCACAAAGAGGCAGATACAGGCGTCCCAGAGGCAGATCTCAGCCCCAAGGCTCATACAGGCCTAAACAATGGGGTGCTCCTACCTCCAAAAGCGGAGAAGACAAATCGCAGCCTTACAGGAAACAGTCCCAATGACTTTCCTCTACCAGTTCCAAGCAGTTTTCTTTTGACAGCCCCCTTAGGGGGAAAACTAGCACTTTTTTCTTCAAATTGGCAAATGGTTACCCAAGCCAAATGGGTTCTGAACATAGTGTCCCAAGGCTGCAGGTTCCACTTTCACACCCTACCAAGGTCAAAGGACATGCCAGACCTGACACATAATCAATGGGTAGAGGCACAAAAACAAATTACCGCCCTCATGGACGTGAGGGCCATTCAGCAAGTACCACATCAAGAGCAGGGGCAAGGATTTTACTCCAGACTTTTTCTAGTACCCAGGAAGGACAAAACCTGGAGACCAATTCTGGACTTGTCTGTACTAAATACGTTTCTGGAAGTTCCAAAATTCAAAATGTTGACTCTTCAGCAGCTAACTGCCCATGCTGGGCAAGAGGGCTTGGCTCGTAACTTTGGACCTAAAGGAGGCATACCTGCATGTCCCAATCAGACAATCTTGCAGAAGATGCCTCAGATTCATAGCTGGCTCAATGCATTACCAATTCTCTGCACTGCCCTTTGGCTTATCTACTGCGCCCAGGGTCCTTACAAAATGCCTGGCACCAGTAATTGCGTTTTGCAGACAAAAAGGAATTCAAATATATCCCTACTTGGACGACTGCCTAATTCAAGCAGAGAACAAAGACACTCTTCTAAAGCATCTGGCGTTTGTAAAAAGATTACTAATTGGCCTAGGGTACACAGTAAACGAAAATAAATCAAAACTAGTGCCCTCTCAAGAGAGAATATTCCTGGGTGCAAGCTTAAATACAACTGCCCAGATGGCTTATCTCACGCCAGACAAGCAAAAACAACTGACTTCTTAATTCAAGAAATTGGCAACAAAAACCCACTTATCTGCAAGGAAAATCCTGAAAGCCTTGGGTTTCATGGCATCCTGCATTCTACTAATTCCGACTGCATATGAGGAAACTACAATGGTATCTGAAAAGTGTTTGGACTCAGCATTGCCACAGCCTGGAGACAGTAATTGCACTCATTCCCTGCCTACAGCAGGAGTTTCAATGGTGGGCAGAAGCCTGTCACCACAACAAGGGTCTGCCATTCAATTTACCCACAGCCAGACAGACACTGACAACAGATGCATCAGATTATGCCTGGGGGGCCCATATGGCAGGAAAATGTATTCAGGGCACATGGCCTGCAAACCAGATGCATCCTCACATCAATCAAAAAGAGATGCTAGCTGTTCAAAATGGCCTGACAGCTTTCAAGGACCTGCTTCATCCAGGACAATTACTGATAGACGGACAACACTAGGGTCATGTGGTACATAAACAAGCAGGGAGTTACTCATTCCTACCCCCTCTGCAGACAAGCAATGACCTTATGGGACACAGCACTGGCTTTTCAAGTTCTTCTGCAAGCACAATTCCTGCCAGGAAAAACAAACACTCTGGCGGACGAGCTAAGCAGAAACCTCATGGATCCCCACGAATGGAAACTGGATCCACAAGTCTTCAGGATAAGGAAATGGGGATGCCCAGACATAGATCTATTTGCCTCCCCTCACAACTGTTAATTGCAGAGATTTTGCACAAGGATTTACCACAAGCAAGCATGGAAATTGGACGCCCTATCATTCAGCTGGAAAAGTCTAACAGTATATGCTTTTCCCCCACTGCCTCTCCTTCCCAGAGCACTCCTAAAGGTCAGACAAGAGAAGCCAAAAATAATTCTGATTGCACCAGACTGGCACACCAGCACTGGTACCCAATCCTAAAGAGCTTGTCTCAAGGTCCAGCATGGATATTGCCTCAAACTTCTCACTTGCTGACCCAACAAAACAATCAGATCCTGCACAGCCAACTCAGCACCTTAAATCTGGCAGCATGGCAGATAATGTAGCCATTCAGAAAACTCCTCTTTCAAAAGCTGTCATGGATGTTATCTTGGAGGCCAAGAGGCTCAGTACCAGAAAATCTTATGCAGAAAAATGGAAGAGATTCTGTGCTTGGAATCAGGAACAAGGCATTGACACGTCTGTACCAAATATTCCTCAGATTTTACAATACCTAACAGATGCTGAACAAAGGTCTTTCTTTCTCATCAATTAAGATTCATGCCTCTGCCATTTCTGCACATTACAATACGGAACCACCTATCTTTTCTCATCCTTCAATAAGGCAGTACCTCAGAGGGGCCAAAAACATTAGGCCTCCAAGGAGAGCACCAATTCCGGCCTGGGACCTCATCTTGTTTTGGAAAAACTCACACTGCCTCCTTTCGAGCCAGCATCAACAGCAGATATTAAATTCTTATCCTGGAAAACAGCTCTGCTCCTAGCCATAACCTCTGCAAGGCGAGTCTCGGAGTTACAAGCACTCATGGCTGTGGAACCTTTCATCATTTTTCATCCAGACAGGGTTTCTCTGAGGACAAACCCTACATTTATGCTTAAGGTGGTGTCCAGTGTGACCCTCAATCAAACCATTCACTTGCCTACCTTTTACCAAATCCACAGAACAAGGGTGAGAAAATTCTGCACTCTTTAGACATACACAGGCAGTGAAGCTTTTACTTGGACAGAACTAAAGCTTTCAGAAAGACTGAGCAACTTTTAGGGTCATATGCTGTAGGATCACAAGGAAAGGCTATCTCAAAACAGACTATTTCTAAATTGATAGGCCATTGCATCCGTTTCTGCTATTCTCAACATGGCAAACCAGTGCCTAAGGGCATTAGGCCACATTCCACCAGAGCAGCAGCCACTTCAGCAGCCTTCCTCAGAGGAGTACCAACCAAAGAAATCTTAGAGGCTGCAACTTGGAGTTCAGTGCACACCTTTACAAAGCACTACCACTTGCCTCTCTACTCTAAGTCCAGAGCAGGCTTCACCACTGCAGTTCTGCAGGGCCTTATAGCCTCTCCTAATCCTATTTAGCCCAGCCACCGATCCTCAGCTTTGGGATTCTACCCAAGGGTAATGACTGCAACAGCGAAACACGATGAACATAGTACAGTTGTGTACCTACCATAAATGTAGATGTTTGAGTGTATTCACTGTTGCAGTCCAGGTTACCCACCCACCACCCCACTTCTCTTTGCTTGGACTTATCTGCACTTCTCTATCCTATACAACCTTTTTGGTGTATTTGCTTGCAGAAGAAGGAAATGTTATTTTTGTGCATGCATTTCTTATTGGTATATTTTTCAGCCTAAGTATTTGGGGCACCTGACATCTGGAGCAAGAAAAACTGAAGAAAATGGCGTCGGCTGCATCTTTTATACCCCTGGTGCACTGACGTCAGGGAAGAGGTGATAGCAACCGACGCCAGACCTAGACTTTGGAATTCTGGCCGACTGCGGGTAGCCTGCCAGCAGGATAACCCAAGAGTAATGACTGCATCAGTGAATACACTCTTAACATCTACATTTATGGTAGGTACACAACTGTACTTTTTCATACCTCAGGTAACAGGTGTCAAAGGAACTACCTGACTAAGCCCACTTCCTTTTCTTGTAGAAACTCAATATCTGCTCAGAAAGGCCAAAAGATACCTAGGAAAAGATTTCAAGAAACCCTACAAGAGATTCCGTGTTTGGAAGGCCTCCCTTTCCAGAAAAATCAGCCTAACTACTTTCTCCTGCCGCCTCCTCTGCTTCAGTCCATCCCTTCCTGGTGCAGAAAGACTAACCTCCTCCCTTCCACCTAGACAGCATCACTTCAGACAACCGAGTCCTTTCTGTCATTCAACAAGGTTACCAAATGACTTGGAAGGAAATTCCAGCATTCAGGAGCACTTCACCTCCTTCTTCCAATAGCTGCATCTTTTTCCAGTTTTGCAGGGTCTTGTCAAGCACAGTACCATGGAATCTGTACCACCACATCTAGCAAAAGCCTTCTATTCCAGAAAAGGAGAAAAATGAAGACTTGTCTCACCTCAATACCTTTCTGAAGGTAGCTTCATTCAGAATGCTGTCCATTAAGACTTTTATCCTTCGTCTTAGCCCAGCTTTTCTGATATAGGTTTTTAGGTTCATAGGTGGTTATTAGCCTATTCACCCAAAGGTCTTTACAAACCTAGCCGTGTGTGTACCTAATATAATACAAGAGAAATCCAATATAAAGGATCTTGTCTAAACTAGAGATCCTGGTTAGCAACCATTGCCCATAGCTAGGAGGGTCATAGGTGAAATACCCGTCAGGAGTTTATGGTTCCCTATCCAGACATCCAGGCTACTCTTAAACAGGTTCACAGAGGGGCTTTGTTTGATGTGAAATGGTAGCCTGTTCAAGAAGAGTACAACCTCTGAGATGTTTCTGTCTCTCGCCAGCAGCTATTTATGTCACAGGCCAGGTTATGGTCCCTGGAGCAGGTGGCCCTTGTTCCATTTGACTTGTGGATGTGCAGCATTTTCATTAGGTTTGGATCCGAGATTGCCCATGTTAAAATCACCCATGACTAGTGTGTTCGGTTGTAATTTGATTGACTCAAGTAGGTCCAAGTAAGCAGTGTGGATATCTTGGTTCATTGAGGGAGGCTTGTCGCCAACGATGACTTTAAGGAGGGCCTTACCCACAGTTTAGGCGAACATGGAGTACCTCCATGGATTTTTCCTGTTTAACCGGTCTAGAGGTGTATTTATCTTTGATGAAGATAAATACTCCTCCTCCTTTGGTTCTCACACATTTATTTTTTAGTTTGGAAGTGCGGAAGGCATTGTAGCCTGGCATGGGTGGGGTATTGTCTGTGGCCCTTGAGTTTAAAGGATGCTTACCTTCACATTCCCATTCACCTTTCGTATAGGAAGTTCCTCAGCTTCTCGACTTACTTGTCATGCATTAGTTCCCTTCTTTATCCTTTAGGTTATCTACATTCCATAAGGTTTTCACAAAGTGCATACTCCAGCTGTTACTTTATGCAGGACTCGGGGAGTTCAGATATTCCTGTACCTCAACGAACATGTTAATAAGGCAACCTCTCAGGAAGACGTGATAAGGCATCTCAACTACAATATTTCCATTCTGCAAAGGGTGGGCTTCACGATTGATCCAAAAAAAGTCTACATTGACTGCTACTCAGGTTCTAGTCTTTTTGGGATGCAGGCTGGGCACATGCCTCATGCTAACCTTTCTCCCACAAGAGAAAGTGCAGACTTTCTCCTTGTATTTTCAGTCCTTCCTTTCTCTTCTACCTAGTCCTGCAAGGCAACTTCTAAGGGCTCTGGGGTTCATGGCAGTTTCCATCTCCATTATTCTGTTTGCCAAACTTCACATAAGAAGGATCCAGTTGCATCTAAAATGTCTCTGATCTCAACATTGTCACCCATTGGAAACTCAGATTCTACTACTACTTTGTCTAAAAACAAAATTACATTGTTGGATTTCTCAGGTGCAGTTAAATCCTGGACTACC
The DNA here is from genome assembly GCF_019279795.1 of Protopterus annectens. Lineage (NCBI taxonomy): Eukaryota > Metazoa > Chordata > Ceratodontiformes > Protopteridae > Protopterus > Protopterus annectens. The sequence goes on along the minus strand of NC_056748.1, from coordinate 234,908,229 downwards.
ATTAGAACCAAATGTTCCCACTCAGGAACTGTACACAGATGCATCATATTTAGCCTGGGATGCATGGACAGGTTCCTTAACAGTTCTGGGTCAACGGACTCCCCCACCCCACCCTAAATAAAGGAAGGAACACATCATTGTGAAAGAAATGAGGGCACTCATTCAGGCTGTACTGGTATTTTATCACTCATGGAATCCAGGTCCACCTTAGGATTTTCACAAACAACACAACAATCGTGGTTTATAAACGGGGTGGGGGAGGGCAGCAAAGTCCTAGCAAATATGCAGACTGGCTATTCAGACATTGGGACCAAGCTATAAAAGTAAATCTGTCCATACAAGCAGTTTACATTCCTTCCCAGGGCAGTGTTTTTGCGCATTCATTAATCAGGTCCCTGGAAGACCGTCATGAATGGATGTTGAATGCTGAGATCTTTCCGGACATAGCCCACAAGTGGCATACTCAAACAGACCTGTTTGTTTTCACTCTCAACAAACCATACAGGCTCTTTTGCTCTAGGATTCCCTGTCCTCATGCCTGGAGGATGGACACCATGTTTCTGTCATGGAAGGTTAAGTTCCTTTGTCTTTCCTCCACTTTCCCTAATCAGGTTCGGTTAAAGATCCAATGGGACAGACCAAAAATCTTGTTGGTCACTTTAGTCACTCCCTTTTGGCCAGTCAGCATTGGCTCCCCTTTATCATCATCTGGCCAGGGGTTATCACCATAGGTTACCCCACAGAGTGAACTTTCTCTCACAGAAAAAGGGGTTATCTGCTTTGTCCCAACTTGCTAGTACTCAACCTGACATTGTGGATATACCCTTACACCCATAGGCTTGTCATGTGTCGGACATATGACTGTATGAAAGGTTTCTTTCTTGGTTGTAGTATCCCAGTCGGAAGTCTGGTTGCCCTGGCAAGGTAATTCACTAGTATTTGAATACTACAGCTGTGATCAATATGATAAGATGTCCTCCTCTAATCACTTGTATTATTCCTTAAAATAGGGATAGCCTCATGTGCCCTCAGTTTAGAAGAAAATGAGCTAAGATAAGAGTTGCTTAATTTAATAGACATAGACATATTAAGATCAATGAAAGAAATAGACTACAGGAGGTCAATAAAACCCAAAAAGTCAGAATTTTGATAAAACAAATGAACACAGTAATTAGAACTGTCCATAGAGATCCATGCAATATAACAGAAGTAAACAAGATATATTACTGTGCAGCTAAATTAATAACTGATAAAGTGCTACCACAAGAGAAGTTTAAAGGTACAGGGTATGAAACAGGATGAAGTAACAGGCAGAGAGATTGAAACAAAGTTGAGAAAAGCCTCTGATTGGAAAACCCAGACCCAGATGTAGTACCTAAATTTTGGTTAAAAGTATTAACATCTTTGCATAAAGATTTAGCCATGAGTAAGAACTATTTATGTGCACACCACAAACAGACACCAACCTGACTAAAAGGAAAAAACAATGCTCCTACTTAAGAGTGAACCTGCAAGCTATCTTAAAAATTATAGACCAATAACTTGCCTTCCGACAACGTATTAACTATACGCAGGAATTGAAACCTTTTGTAGTCACTTAGAAGAAAACTCAATTATGGCAGTAGAACAAAAGGGTAATAAGTCATATGGTTTGTTGTTAGTCATAGTGGAGAACTGTAAAAAAGGGAAGAATCTATGGCATGGATAGACTACAAAAAACATTTAATAGTATCCCACAGTAATGGTTAAAAGAATGCTTAAAAATGTATAAGATACTCCCTACACTGATCGACCACATAACAGTGACCATGAAACCGTGGCAGACCACTTTGCAATGAAGCCATGATAAAGGACAAATTATTACCCAGGGATAAAAATTCAAAGGGGGATATTCCAGGATAACTCACCACTAGAATTCTGCCTTGCTCTTGACCCTTTAAGCTGTCTACTTAACAGCTTAGGCCATGGCTATAATTTGGCTCCTAGAAGTCAACAAAGTGTAAAGACTTCATACCATCTTTTTGTCAATGATTTAAAACTGTATAGGTCATCAGAGGAGGAACTGAAAGTATAACTGCCAGTTGTCAAAGCTTTTTCAGATGATACAAGAATGTCATTTGGTCTTGATAAATGTGCAAAAGGAACCTTTAAAGCAGGAAACCTGCAGCACCAGGAAAACAGTTTGTGACAAGAATGTGATATGAATGAACTTGAGCAAGACTGAGTTTATAAATATTTAGGAACTGATGAAGGATCAACAATAAGACATGAACAAATGTGAATAAAACTTAGTAAGGAGTACTTTACAAGACATAAGTTAATCCTGAAAACCGCATTGACATCTAGGAACAAAATCCAAGCTATAAAACAATTTGCTATTCCTGTCCTAACTTAGTTTTGGCGTGATTGAATGGTACCAAAACATGTTGGATTGATTAGATAGGAAAACAAGGATGCTTCATGCTCACCAGATGATTTATAAAAATCGGTGCATGTCAAGATTGTATAGTCCCTGTTCTAGAGGAGGGATGGGCCTCCTTGAAACTGATTACATGTATAGATCTGCATTCATGAGACTCCACACATCTGTTAACCTCAAGACCCAAATGTAGTGAAGTTTTGAAACATGAGAATAAATCTAAGATGACTTCTCTGCTTAATATAGCAGAAGCATATTGGCATCAAGCAGGAATGGAAATCAAACCAGAAGTAGATAAAAAATCAGGCAGCAACTGAATGTGCCAAAAAAAAGAAAGAATATAAGGTTAAGGACCAGATGAGAAGGCAAGAAATGTGGAAAATGCATAAATATAGTTGCAAGTATAGAAAACTTCTGGAAGAACCTCCTGTTGATCAGGAATGAATGCAGGAATGGTTATGGAGAGGCAAATTCAAACCAAGAGATGAAAGGTTAATATTGGCGGCCTAAAATAATGGGCTACGTACATTCTGGTTTACAAAATCCATTGAACGTGTGGGAGAAACAGACAAATGTAGGTTTTGTAAAACAAATTGGAAACATTTGCACACCTTTTTGGTTGTGATATGCTAATGGCAGGAGGACTGTATACTGAAAGGCATGATAATGTGGCAAGACTGTTGCACTGGGGATTGTGCAAACTATGGTATTGAAGTGGCTGAAAAATACTGGAAACATGAGCCACAAAGCATCATAGAAAATGATGAGGTTTACATCACATGGGATCACTCATTACCAACAGTTCAAAAGATAGATGGTAGAAAATGGATATATAGTGGTCCATACAAAGAAGACAAAAGTAGCATTGATCATTGAAATTGCCACACCCAGTGACTGCAATGGCTTGCAAACAGAGAGAGACAAAGTTATAAAATATCAGGATCTGCAGGCAGAAACAACAGGAAGGCGTCATTACAGGGCACATTGTGAGTGCTGCGAATAGCACTTTTGGCTGACATCAAAGATTGAAACAGTACTAATTTGATGAATTTTAATCGTAGTTTAACTTAGGAATGGGGTCCATTCCTGTCATGGTATTAGAAACCCAAAAGATTTGGAGAAGTTAAAACAGGGATATCTTGCCGAAGAGAGTAACTCTTTCCAGCCTACAAAAGCCTGGGTCCTTGCATGTTCTGTACTTTAGATGTATGTCCTTTGACTGAGACATAAGGTACATAAGTGACATGAGCACCAAATCCTCAGAACTTCTTTGCTACCAGTCCAAATGCAGCATTTTGAATTTGGTCTAAAGTTCATACATCTTACAGTTCACTGAAGCTGGGGCCAGAGCACGTTTTGCTAAGGTCTATCCTCCATGGATTTTTGGAGGGTTCCTTGGTTCTTTCTTCCTCCTCCCTAATACTCTCCCTATTGTAAGGAATAATACTGCAGCAATGATCAAGAAAAGGACATAGTATAGTTATATAAGAACTTAATGTAACAGTAGATGTCATATTTATCATTTTTGCAGTATCCCCCCCCCCCCCCTCCGTTCCATTGGATTTTTTTGTTTTCACTCTGGCTAAAGGGATTTATTTTACTTTTTCTGGATTTACACGTATCATCTTTTTCTTCCTCACTGGTTGCGCCTGTTCTTCTGGGACACCAGTTCTGTGGATTTGGCACTTGTATGTTAACTGAATACCTTGGATATATGATTGATGTACAGTGCATGGAAGGGCCCAGGCTTTAGTAGGTTAGCCAGGCATATGGCAATATCCCTGTAGTAAGGAATGCTGCAACAGTGATAAATAGGAAGTCAACTGATCTGATGTCATTTTCATTTGTTTATCAACCCGTGGGTTTGGATCTGAACCTCAAATCTGACTTGGCCGCTTTTATAACTTAGGATCTAACTTTCAAGCTCCTTCCTTACCTATAATGTCCCCTTCCTCCAAATTACCTCAGATGTTTGCTGTGCTTCAGGCAAGCTGTTTTTTTGTGTTGTAGCTCCTTGTGGGACATGAGTGATATTTATTGTTGGAAATTCCTTTATTATCTTTTTACTTACCATAAACCTTCCTTATCCTTTTCACCAACTTTGTTGTTATTTTCAGGTTTCTCGGTTTCTGTTTTTTGAGCCTTTTACTGTTGGTATTTCTCATACCTACCATTGTTGGTAGATTCCGTTTCCTTCTTTTCTTCCTGCAAAAAAAAAATAAAGTAAATAAAAAAGCCCTTTCTCTTTCTTATATTTTTTTACCAATGGCTGACAAAATGTACAAGCTGGTGGGTTCAAAAAATGCACTTCCTTTGGGGACAAGATTCCTCCATCTGATGCCTATAGTTTACTGCATAGGCCCTAGCCATTTATATATAGACTGCAACATCTGTGCAGGTTTCATTGCCCAAGCCTTGGTTGATCGCCACAATAAATTGATTTTGAGGGGCCTACTTTCTCAGTCTGCTTCTCCTCCTGCTGGAACTTCTAAAGAATCAGGGGTTCAGTCGCCTGCTAAAAAGCTTAAGGAGCCCATGTAGCACAGAAAACACTCTCCTGCCCAGTCTCAAAAGGGCTACTTCACAGCCTCTTACCAAGACTTTGAAATTGTCTGATCTGAAGCCTTCAGATCTGACACAGACTACTTTGACTCCTCCTCGGCACCTGACTCCTATTACCTCCCTGGAGGTCATATCTTATTCTACTAGGTCTCCCTTTCTTCAGGGGACCCCATTAAAATCTCACAGGCCTCCCTCCACCACTTCCTGCATAAGGTCTTACAAGAGTCTTTCTGGAGGGGAGGTAGACAGAATGATGATGAGATTCCTCAGTATGCAGATTCAGATGGGGGTTTTGCCTGCTCTATCCCCTACTGGATCCGTGAGCCACCATCATTCTTTTGTGCCCTTAATATCTCTTCTCCGATCCAACCTCCTGCTTCAGAGCCCTCAAATCTGGAGGTAACCAGTCAACATGTCTGATCCTATGGCTTGTTCATCCTTGGCTCCAATGACTTCTCTGACTCATCTCTAACTCTTTTAGAGCATGAGAGATCTCTGAGCTGAAGTGTTGGTGTCTGGTCTGAGGGGACTGACCTTGACTCTGAAGTTTTTGGAGCAGTCGCTTCAACTTGGAGCCTCAGTGCTAGACAGCTTGACTGTGACTCCCCTTCGGGGTATGGGATCTGTGACAGTCGGGGTTGTCTGCTCCGAGAGCTATGGCCCTTGAGGGATTGCTGCTGGCCTCTGAGTCCTCCCGCATTCGAAGTGGTGAAGAGGGTGTTTTCCCATTCAAGAATTGCTTCGACTCTATCTCCTTTGGATCCTTCTCCTCTTCTGACTTCTGCACCTGAGCCTTCTCATCCTCCACCTCACGGACAGCTAAGACCCTAAGCGCTTCCTAGCAGCTCCCCATGTGGAGCTTCCACATCTTTTCCGACATCTCCCTGGAGTATCCCACTGAGGAGATCCCTCGAAAGAGACTGCAAGATGAGGCACTTGGATTACCTTGGGAATCTTTGACAGGAGACACAGACTTTGATGAATGGGAAGGGTCCCCAAGATCTCCACCTGATGATGTCTCCTTTGGAGACATCCTTGAAATCCTATGCCAAAGAGGTGGATGGTTTACCCAAAGCCCTTCCTCAGAGAACTTGGTGTTTATGGAGGCCTTCAGGTCTGGCCCATCTAAATCTTGGGAAAACTCCTCTGTGGATGACTTATAGACTTCATCTCCTACAGGGCATGAAAGGAATAAGACACTGTGGAGCCCATATCAGAAAGAGCTGACAAACTCTTCAGTGCCTCTTCAGATGAGCAACTCTAGACAGAAAGTTACCTGATCGATGCCATGGTTGTTGCAGCAGCCACTAAGAAGGCGCTACCCAAAAAGATCTCCTCTGTCCAGCCTCCTAACAAGGAATCTAGGGCTTTAGACAGATTTGGAAATCAGATGTATGCATTAGTGCCCTTCACATTGCGATCGCTGAGCTACCTGCCACACTTCACCGGACTACAGAGGGACTTAATTAAGGAGCTCTCTAGCTCTTTCTGTGGGTCCATGCCTGCAGAGGAACAGAAAACTCTTTCCTCCAGATTGGCCACCCTAAGTGCATCTCTGAGTCCATGAGGCTAATCTCGCATTCCTCAGAAGGTACCTCAAGGGCTGCCAGTTCAGGTATTGCTATAAGGCATTATGCCTGAATGCAGCTTTATGACTTCACAGAACCTTTCAAGGCATCATTCATCAATGCTTCTTTTGATGGATCATCATTGTTTGGCCCCACTATTAAAGAGATGCTCTCCACAGTCAGAAAAATGGAAAAAACTTGTCTGCCATCGGAATCCATTTCTCTACCCCACGAAAACCTTTCTCCAGGAACCAGCATGGTGATAAAGTTGTGGTTTGAAAAGTTTTAAGGTCCTTTTCAGGAATCACAGGGAGGTTTTTTTTGTTCCAGGGGCGGGGGGGAGGGGGAAACTATAATGGTAGACATCTCCCATGCGGAAGAGAGTGTCTGCAAAATTGAGGACCACAAGATTCCTTCTCAGATCCTTTCCGTGCTCTTGAGAGGTTGGCCAATTGTCCCTCTCTGTAGGTAGTTGGGGGGTGCTTATCCTTGTACCCAAACACTTGGTTAGTTATCACAAACTATTGTTGGGGTGCAAAGGATCATATCCAGATATTCCATTCCAATTTTACAAATACCAGAATGAAGGAAATATTTCCCAGATGTTCCACGCCATCAGATGGAGGAAGCAGAATTACAAATTACAAAGCTGCTAGAAAAAAGTCATCCAGGAGGCCCCACCAGACCAAATCGGACCCAGAATCTACACAAGGTTTTTTTTGGTGCCAAAGAAGACAGGAACCTGAGACCAATCTTGGACCTAACATTCCTAAACAAATCAGTAGACATTTCATGGTTCAGTTAATTCTACCACAATTTTGAAAGGATGACTGGATGTGCTCAGTCGACCTTCAGGACGTGTACTATCACATCAAAATGAACAGGCACTCCAGATGTTTTCTCCACATCCGGTTGTGGGCTAGTCATTGTCAATTCAGAGTACTCCCCTTTGGTATCGCCACAGCCCCCAGGGTGTTCCCTAAATGCATGGCAGTAGTAGCAGCTCACCTGAGACTGCATGGATTCGATGGGTTTCTTTGTGTAGACGACTGGCTGCTGACCGCATCAATGAGGCATCTACTACTACAAACCAATGACTATCTACTACATCTAGCGCCTACCTTGGGCATCACGACCAACATGCAAAAATCACAGCTACATCCTGTACAGTTGATATGCTTTATAGGAGTATATCTAGACACAGACAGTTCCCTAGCCTATCTGCATCCGGACAGGATATCCAGCTAAAAATTGCATAGCAGACAAATTCTTGCCATTCCCAAACCTCCAGCAAGTCTAGTCTTCAGAGCATTAGGTTCGATGGCTGCCACGATAACATTGATTCCAACAGCATGCTTACATATGAGAATCCGTCAATGGACGCTGGTGTTTCAGTGATCTTTACACTTCTATCTACTGAATCATCCAATCAGATTGTCCCAAGTGTTCCACTTGGAAGAAGTCGAACAGGGACATCATTTTTTTCTTCCTCCACCAACACCACATTGACCATGGATGCTTCCCAGATGGGGGGAGTGTTACCTGTCGGATGGTCCAAGGCATATGGCTGACACAATAGACCAATTTGCATATCATTGTCCTAGTGATGAGAGCAATCCTAGTGTTGCAAGCACGACAGAGTTTTCTTCCACTAGAAACTATTGCGATACAAATGGACAAATATGTTTCAACAAGCAGGGAGGAACCAGATCTTACTCCCCTATTTTGAGAATCAACAAGTGTTTTGAAATGGGTGACCTGTTCAACTGCTTCCTAGTTGCAACACATATTTTGGGGAAGTCCAACATTCTGGCAGACAGGCTGAATTATCCTGATGCCTCACACGTGGTCTCTAAACCAGTCAGTGGCAAACGATTTTCCACAAGTGAAGTCAACCCTGCTGCGACCTTTTTCCATCGCCCTTCAGCAACAAATGCAGCAGGTTCTTTGCAGTGATCCCTCTTCAGGGACGGTCACTGAGAGATGTTCTGGTCCATGATTGGCCCAACAGTTTTCTTGATGCTTACCCTACCCTACCCCTCATACACAGGTTTCTTCAGAAAGCACAGAGGTTGAAGAGCAAGGTGATCCATATTTCTCGCTTTTGGCCTTGACAGGTCTGGTTCCTCTTTCTTTGGTCTCACTTAGTATGCCCTCCGTGGATGCTGGAACCGCATCCAGATCTTCTGTCTCCCACCCATCAGAGCAGACTTAACCAGATTTTCCAGGACTGAAAACTATCCGCATGGTTTCTCTAATTGATGGCTAGAAACACCAGGCTATCTTCAGCAGTTCAGAGGATTTTAATATCCTCACATAAAGCTTCTACCAGAAAAATTTATAAAAGTAAATGGAAAAGATTTTCGATATGGGCTCACCAAAAACTTTTGGACCCTTTTACAGCTCCTGTCCCTGCAGTTTGACTTTCTTGCTTCAATTTCCCAAAACAGGGCAAGTTTTTCTACTATTAAGGTGCAGTTGGCAGCCATTTCAGATTATCACATTAGGGACAATTCATCTTCTCTTGCTTCGTCTAAACTTTAAGACATTCCTCAGGGGTGCCTTTTAACCTGGACCTCATATAAAGGAAATCACTCCTCCTTGGGACTTGACCATGATTTTGCAAGCTGTTGCCCAACCCCCCAACTTTGAACCTTCAGCCAAGTTAGACTTACAATATGTTGTCCTGGAAAACTGCATTTTTGGTAGCCATCACTTCGGCTAGAAGGGTATCTGAATTTACAAGCATTATTATCCAAATCCCCATATTTGATTTTTTATAAAGATAGTGATATTCCGTACCAGTCCTTCCTTTTTGCCCAAAGTTGTCTCTGAAAACAATACCAATTAGGTCATCAACCTACCAGTGTTCTTCCCTAATTTCCATAACAAGGGGGAATATACTCTTCATCTTTAGATGTTCATAGACAGCTACATTTTTATCTTGACAGAACAAAATCTTTTCAAAAAACTGACCAGCTGTTTGTCTCCTTTTTCAGATGTTAAAATGAGAAGGCCAGTGTCCAAAATCACTTTGGCTAAATGGATTACAGATTGAATATCTCATGTCTATTCTTCTAAAGGTATCCCTCTACCTCGGCATGTCAGACCTCATTCTACTAGATCTATGTCTACATCTCAAGCCTTTTGGTCCAGAGCTTCGATAGAAGACATTCGTGCATTGGCTGCTTGGTCGAACTCCTACATCTTTGTTGCACATTACAAATTGGATGTTGTTTGTAGATGTAAAGCTGCTTTTGGTTCCGCAGTGCTCCAGAATATCATTCTGTGAGGGCCACCTGAGGTTACTGTAGCTAGGTACTTTGTCCCACAGGTTGAGGAACAAATGAAAATGACAACATCAGTTAAGGAAGTTATGTATTCAACGTAACAATCCATCTGTATTGTCCATTTTCATTCTTCCTGAACACCCCCCCCCCCAATCCTCCTTTCCCTTATGGGATGACTTAGGGAAGTGTTCCTGGAGCCACTGTTCCTTTTGAGCTCCTGATTCTGTCTTCAATCTGTCTTATTATAATTTTCTATTTATGCATTTATATGTTAGGCATATGTAGCTGCAGCAAATTTGATCTGAGGTAATTTGGAGGGCATGGGGCATTATGGGTAAGGGAGGAGCTTGAGAGTTGGATCCTAAGCAATAAAAGCGTCCGTGTCGTATCAGAGGTTCAGATCCGAACCCACAGGTTGAGGAAGAATGAAAATGGACAACAGATGGAACATTATGGTGAGTACATAACTTCTTTTTTTGGTAAATTCTTACACAACTGTACTTAGACAATTATACTTTCTTTCTCTCTCCTGAAAAGTAATAAACTGTTCTCTCTAGATGAGGGAGGAGCAGCTACTTTAAGTGGAGTAATGGAAATATCTTTGGGTACGGTTAACAAGCAAAGGTAGTGGGATTAAAAGCCTTAACCAGCAAATAGGTGCAGTAGTACTACAGATTTGGTACCTGTGGTAGTGAGGTGAGAGTGGAGCTGTAGAGCAAAGCTTTCAGTTTACCACTTAGTCTGTTAGCTCATCCTCAGCTGGCACCCTTAAGCTTTAGGGAATGGCTGAGAGTATGAGAGTCTGGGTAAAAGTAGTGGAAAGAATCTTCTTTCACAGGGTAGCTAGGATCACTGTCCGTAACAGAAAGTTTGGCAATCCAGATGGATTTTGGAATGCAGCCACTGCTGCTGCGTATAGAGAGGAATTAGTTGAGGTGGTTTTGGGCACCTTGTAAGGATGCCTACTGGGTATCTCCCACAAAGCTGCATCAGGCATGGCCACAGGGAAGACATCCCAAGGTCAACACAGAATTTGTAGATGGGATTATTCCTTTCAGACCGTCTTGAAATGTCTGAAGATCCCATAGGATGTGCTGTGACTGTTGCAGGGAATAGGGAAGTTTGTTCTAGCCTATTTAGCTTGCTGCCAGTGTGTGTGTGTGTGTGTGTATAACACACCCACATATATATTAGCTGCTTTAATATAAATGCTTTCACATCAGCTGTACAAAGTCTGTCAAAGCCATTGGTTTGATTCAGTAAAGGTAACAGAAATATATGAGAAAATCAGTGTTGCACTTTAAGGATGAAACCCAGAGAAACAGTGGTCTGACTGAGCATATCCAGACAGCTGTACAGATAAGACATATTCAGCATGGTATTATAGGAGTAATAAAGAATGTGTTACTTATTTAAGAAATGTATACAGAAACTGTGCATGATTTTCAGTATTCCTGCAGGTGAGGGCAAATGGACCTAAGTTAGTCAGGGCTGTGTCACTTTGCTAAGAGGTCAGTCCACTAGAATTATCTTTTCTGTGGACATCAGAGAGTACTGAGAAGAAGCAGTATGATGATCCAGAGATGGATAATAGCTGTCACAGTGAATAACCTTTGGATAAGAGAAGCTGAAAGAAAATGGTCTTTGACAGCACACAGTACAGAGGTGATGGGGAAAAGACTACCACAAGCTACTTTATTTCTTTGTTTTTTAAATAGTCTGTATAGTAAAAGTTTTACTGTGTGTGTGTATATGTGCGTGGTTTGTTTTTGAAATAGTCAGAACAGTAAAAGCTTTACTGTGAAAAGAAAACTGATTTTAAGTTCTGTTTCCTCTTTGGGTTTGTCTAATGACTCATTTATAGTATGTGGTACTTTTTTTAGTTTGCTGTTCAAGAGGAGAAAAGGCAGAAGAATGAGAGGTTGGCTCAGCAACAGAAACACGAAAACCAAATGCGAGACCTTCAGTTGCAATGCGAAGGAAATGTTCGTGAACTTCATCAGTTGCAGGTAATAAGCAGTAGTGAGCAGCTAGTAGTATGCCATGCTGTTTGCCTGCTGTCATGAAAAGTACAGACTACTGACATACATTATGCATTTTTATATTTGTCTGTGTATATTTGTATGTTTGTATTTTGCTTTTGTTTTGTTTTTTTTCAACATTTTTATTTCATTGTATCTATATTCAGTGAATGGAAAGACACAGTGAACCTACATCACTCACATGCACACACAAAATAAATTTGTGTGACTATAATGTCCTTTATTATTACTGGTAAAGGTGTGTCAGTTTAATATGTAATGAAAGAGTGTTCCTAGCTGTATATGTATTATTTTTTTCTGCTTCTTCCTTTTTTTTCCTGCCTTGAAGAAGTATTAAGTTACGTTGGAAATGACTACTCTAAAATAACTGTCCACTTAAAATGTTACCATGGTTCTCTATTACAGTTTACTAATTTACGTTGTCATTAGTTTGTATTCCGACTGCATTACGTAGCTTGCAAAAATACCTGTCAATGTTACATTTTTTTCTGGTCAGAAAATAGTTTCTTGTTGGCCCAATATGCTTCTTTAGCAAACAAAATAACATTTTATAAATGTTTTGTGTGTGATTTTTGTAGTTGCTGTAATGCTGCTGAAGATCTTTATCTTTAAATTAAGATGTGGAGCAGTGGGGGTTAATACTCATGACAACCTTTGACCTCTGTTTGGTTGCCTCCTCTAGTGAAATTACCTCTTGAGGCCAGACCACTGAACTGTAGCCGTATCAACAGGCTGTTGTTGAAGGCCCAGGGTATGAATATACGAAGTGGAATCTGTCATCTCTGCTGCACTGTGGACCATTCTTGGAGACCAGAGGCAGGAAAGGGCATGGCTGATTTTTGACCAGTGCAAACATTTTGAATGTTCCCCTGGTTGTTTTTTCACTCTTCTGACTGCTCTCCAAGATTAAAAAAGTCACCTGAAAAACTTTTTTTCTTTTACATTAAGTGGTGTGTACCAGTACAGGATACAGACTAGGATCACCAGCCTCCTACATTTCTGGAGCCTCCAGAGGAGGCACAACATTTTAGGATAGTGTTCTTTAACATTTCAAAGTAATATCTATTAAATATGCTTTGTCTCCAAATCTAAGGTCTTGCAGATTATTGAAGAGGGAGGAATAGGTGCTGGCTGTACCATCACAGAAGTTAAAGTTAATTTCATAATGTATGTAGTGCTATAAATACTCATTCTAATCCAACACCATGCCCAGCAAAAAGTAGACAGGCTGTATAGAGAACCTAAGGACAGGCAGGAACTCTTGGCAATCTTTGTTTCAGTTTGATAACCATGTAAGTGGCCTGATTGACAGACACTTTTCAGCCATGACCTGGGCATCATGGTGCAAGAAGCAAACACAAAAGTATACATAGTCTAAAGGTAGATAGTATTGACTTAAAGCACAGACCGATGCATTTGAATGTTGTTTACAGTTATAAATGCAAGTGATTTTATTTACATTCTTTACAGTTAGACGTTTATCCAGTGGTTATTTGATAAAAGCACATCTTTATCAGAACAATGTGACTACATTGTGAACTAACCATTGTCCTTTCGGTCTGAGAGAGTGATGCCACTTTTGATAAGAACACTATTGGATGTTTCTTAATTTTATGATGATGTTAGACAGATTTATATGATCTTCCAGACCCAAAATGCCTCCTCTGGACTATTTGTCATGTCCTTTGGGTCTGAGAGGGTGATGCCACTTTAAATTAAATTAATTAAGAACACTACTGGATGTTGTTTCTTCATTTTATGATGATGTTAAATACAGATTTATAAAGTCTTCCAGACCCAAAAAGCCTCCTCTGGACTTTTCCAAGCTGTTTGGAGCTGGTGAATAGATTGAGGCATCCCAGACCATCATCATATTGCTGCCTATGGAAGTTTTTTGTATGCTGTAAAGTTTAGCACCCATGCACTCACATATAACATCAAGGAATGGATGTGCAGTGTTGTTTACTAGAATATATTCCCACCTCTGCAGTAACTGCCTAAAAACAACACTCCCTGTGTACCCCCAGCATCCACTAGAGATTAACAGTGATGTGCACTGAGTGCACACCATCCACCATCAGGATGGGCACACACATCCTCTTCTTACCTGTGCTTCAAAGACGCAACTGTGCAAAGGACTACATTTCAGCAGTTCCTCCTTAAGGTTTTTCTTTATTTTGTATCACTTTTTCTACCTGACAGGAAAGGATATTGAGTGATAGAGATATCCGAAGATTACTGTAACATTTCTCAGATTTGAATCATTGCAAATTCTTGCCTAATTTTAGTGCCTCAGGCGATGGCGAAAGTTGAATTTATGGTGGTCTTAATGAGTGGATGCCAGTTCCTAGCAGCTGGCGTAACCCTGAAAGGTGTAAAGGAAAAGGTTTAAAAAGCAGCTTCCAAGAATTTTCAAAACATAAAGCATCGTAAGCGTGTCAGGAATAACAGTATCACACCAAACCAGATTTTATTAATATTTTAAAACATATCCTGGCAACATCAAAGACCCTTTTTGATCTTGTAGTCTGGTTTATCTTGTCACTAATCAGCATGTGGCATCTTTTCTTGGAGGTTCCCACACTTGGGGAGGGCCATATATGTGTGGTGTTACTTTCCTTTGTGACATGAACTGACTACAAAAATACACTTGCCCCTGCACCTGCCAGTTCTTTTTTCACCATTAATACAGTTTGCTTTTTGAGCTTTGCTATCACCAGTAAAGAGAGTTCTGTTTTCCCATACTTTTTTGTTTGTTTTCTAGGTTTATTTTCAAATTTAAGAAGAGTGCAGAAGAAGCACCTTGTGGGACTGGTGGAGGGATGCTTCTCAACACCTATCAAATGGGCTGGTGTGTTAGCTGAGATTTTGCATGGAGTAATGGGAGATGCTAAGTTTCCTAGAAAAAAGTCTGTGCTCTCTATCTCTCTGGTGTTTCACGGACAAGAATTTGTTCCTGCTGCTTTTATCGCCATCTGATCAGGGTCTTGACTATAAGGAGTAACTCTGTGAGTCATCTGGTCATGGGTCAGAAGTACTTAACTGAGATGAGGAGTTGTAAAGTAAACCCTTCCCACTTGCCAGGAGTTCGGGTGATATTTTTATGTATGACTGTATATAAAACAATTTCAGGTACAGGAATAACTCCCATTTAGCTAGCTAATATACAGAGACAGTCATGCCAGTAAGTGTCCAAGTTGTTAAAAATATCTAAACTGGCACTCACTTTAATATAATTTAGTAGCCTATTCCATGCATCAGATACTTTCTCAGAGAACCAATTAGTATATCTTACATTCCTGTATAATGTCCTACACAGGTTGTCTGATGCTTTACTACTCTTTGGTAATACCAGATATTCTAAGGGGTAGTCGTCTGTAAATGCAGTATATGCCTGAATATGGTCTTCTCTTAAGTAACTATGAGACACTGTACACTTGCAAATATTTTTATTTTTCATAGTAACTTAAACTTTCACATCCAGGGTTGCTGTTGGTATATTTCCACCATACTCTTTCCAATTTAGTCATGCTAGCTTTTCTTATAAGGTTTCCATGTTATTATTATTCCATACTCTAGTTTGGGTTTAATGTTACAAACCATGATTTCATCAGTTCTAATTTCCTAGACTTTATACAATCTGTTTTGTACAGTCTATAGTTTTATAACTATTATTAATCAATTTGTCAGTATGATCTGAAAAGCTCAAAGCTGGTTCTGTCCATATATCTAGGTCCATAAATGAATCCACAGTTTCAATCACTGTGTGCTATACTGAATGTTTACCCTCCAGTCTATGTCTCTCAAATTTCACATGCTTAGCTTTTGATGCATTTATCAGCATGTTATTCTCCTGTACCTAAATGGTCAATTTAGTTAAGCTGTTTTGCAGGCGTGCTCTGTCACATGTAATCAGTTTACCCATTTTCAGTTCTACATACAAACTATAGAACACATAAGCTGAAAACGATAGATCTGAAAGATATAACTTAAACAAGTATGGATCTTGGACAGAGTTCAGTGAGACACCCAAACTGTAACCTACAGTTTCACCTTTCCAATTGTTGCATGCGTCTTACCATGTAGCTTTCCATCTTATCAAGATTGCATTTATAGCTAGTTTTTCTAATTTATTGATCAATTTTTTTGTGTGTTTGACGCTATCAAAGGCTGAAATTAAGTCTGTATCAATTATATCACAGCACAATTTTTTCATTTATAGGTATTATTATAGAACATCATGTTACAGGTAGTTATAGATTTGTTTTCAACATATGCATGCTAAGATATGGTTTTAAGTCCCAACCTAAGTTGGACAATAATTTATGCAAAATGGCCTTCTGCATTATTTTTCCACAATAAGAAAGTAAACTTATTGATCTGTATGACTCTTGAGTTTCTCTTAATCCCCTTAAAGATGGGTTTAACAAGTGCATGTGTACAATCATAAGAAACCTAATACTGAAAATGACCTAGGGAACAACAGATATGATGTCAATTTAAATTCATGCTAAAGTGTTCTCAGGTCATTATTACTAATTCCAACTACTCCTTGTGCTTTGTTTCTGTACACTTTGCGTGTTTCTTTTTTCATTATAGTTTAATTTCAGTTATCTGAAATTACCTGCACACTTTCACCCTCTTTGTGGACCCAAACTGTTTTGCAAAAACTCTACCTAAAGTTTTTCAATTTGTTTTTCTTGTATGCACAGTATCTTTATGTAACCTTTCTTCAAATCTTTCCAGGTCATGTCTCACACTATTTAATTTTGTCTGTTTGGTTTGTTTATTTCATTTTTCATAGTTGTAGTCGGGCCATGTTTCCATTTCTTTTATTTTTATATCTGTTTTAAGAATTATTTATTTCTTTTGAAATTTATCCTCCTGACCTTGTCTACCAAGATCCCGATGCTCAACATTTTTTTTTTGCTTTCTTTCATTCAGTTATCCTTTGAAAACTTGCCAGATAGTGATTCCACTGAAAGCACCGCTCCAGATAGTTTTCCATATTGACTGTTTTGACTATTTTGTATCCATGTGTTCTGTTATTAATCTTTGTGGGTTGGTTTAGATTATAGTTTGACAGAATTATTTAGCAGTGAATTAACCTTTATAACCCCATGATTGAGGCCCATCAAAGGTGATAAAACTTGACATGAAGTAAGTAATTTTAGGAGCACAATGTCCAGCTTGTTAATTTCCCTGACAGAATTGTTTACAGTCAGCAACAATTGTTCCTCAACATGCACTGTAAATAACCTCCTTACTAATGTGGAATCAATAATATATGTCCCCAGATACTACAATTTTTCCCACCTGTCTTTCATGCAACAAATGTATGAATTTCTGGATGTCCTCAGCATTACTTGACTTGGTGGTCTGTACACTCTTAACACTTATCTGTTCCAGGGTTGTCTTTATTGTCTCTGTTACACAATCTACAGCAATGGTGTTGCCATCACAGGTTTTGTAACAGTCTTTAATCCACATCATAGCATGTCTGCTTGTTTTTTGTTAGAATGCCTGTTACTGTAAAAACGTTTGTACCCTGACAGAACTGGTTTCCAGTCATTGCTGTTTAGCCTTGTTTCATAAGCAGTAACATTAATCATCTGTGAATGTAGAACATTTTTCAATTGAAAAAATTTTATTACCAGTGTTTCTAGCATTAACAAGCACATATAAGTCAAATGTTGACAGCTGTAAACTGTTAAATTTCTGACCTGGTAAAAATCCTGTTTTCTTTTAGTCAAATAATTCAGTATATCTGCTACACAAATTCTCTTCCCTTGTTTTGACAGGTGGACTCCATTTTGTTTAAATACATTTGCCCAAAAGTAGGCTTGGATGTTCTGCACATTTCCACTTTTACAGTTGGCCATTTTTTTCCATGTAGGCATTTACTGGTGGCCTACTGGTTAGGATTTGGCGCTGTTACTGCCACTTCTCAGGTCTGATTCCCAGTTAGGCCATTTCAATGTCTCTTCCCTGGTCTGGCTCTCTTGTCCCTTATGGACAGAAGCTGTCAATAAGAAAAATGTTACCCTAACACCTCCCTTACAAATCCTTAGCTACCTGCCTACAATGATGCCCAAACACTGTGTGGTGTACCGGTAGGCTTTTAAGGGCCCTATTGGTTGTTAGCCTAGCAACAAAACAACCTAGGAACCCAGAAATCATTTAATTCACACTGACCTGACTTTCCTTTCTGTATGTAATTTGTGAAAAATGTCATGATACTTGTACAAGCTATGTTAACTATGAGGGCTGTATGTTTAATTCTATTCTAAAGGTCACTGAATTGTTGAAGATGAGATCATTTGACCCAACATGAATAAAAACAGCTTCCTTACACTAAGGCATTCTGAAGCCCTTCTAACTTTTTGGGTATATGCTCCTGGCAGCCATAACACTGTTCAGTATTCATTATCCTCACTGCAGATTAAGTATCGGTTTCTGTAATAACTGAATCTCCAATGTCTAATAACGTTTTCTGACCAAAACTGAATAATCTCCCACTTCTAATTTAGTAAAGTCTGCACTTTGAATTGATACAAAAGAAGGGTCTTCAGCACCATTCATCTTGTTATTCTCACTGTTTTCACCACTTATTTAATTTGCAGATATAAGACATACTTTTCTCATCTAGCTCTTTGCACTTCCCCAGCCTGAGCCATGTTGTCACCTTAAGTCTTTCTCCTCTTTTTTTTCTTTCAGTACTTTAACTGTTTGTGGGAGGTGTAGTGAGATCTTGTTTGTCTGACAGTATGTTCCAGAGTCAATGGGTCCAGAGCTGACTTCCCAGTAACGCCCCTAAATAGGGTTACCACCTTCCTTCGTGGCTAAAACCGGAGCAAAGCCACGCCCCACACGTCACCAGTAACCCCACTCACCCCTCTCCCGCCCACATTCTGCCCATGTTGTGATGTCACAATGACATCACTTGGCGGAACCCCCTCTTTTTTCATTCCTGCGGCCTGCTTTCGGCTGATTTACTATGCTTTTCTGTAAAAAAAAAAAAAAAAAAAAAAAAACATAGTAAATCAGCCGATTTACAAACTCCGATTTGAAACAGAATACCAGAGTTTGTAGAGTGTTTTTCGGACTACTGGGGAATCAGTTTGATTTCCGCATAGTCCGTTAAAAAAACGGAGGGGTGGCAAGCCTACCCCTAAACCAGCCTACTGGTGAGGCCTATACTTGTGAGATGGATGAAACCATGGAGTCCCAAAGTTCTTCCAGCTATTCACAGGCTGTCTCCTTTAGGAAGGTTGTGAGCTGTGGTTAGACTCTGTCCATACTAGGGAGTATCACCTCTAGCTTTCCCAGCCATCCCTCCCTTCAAGTCAGCCTTTAGTGATACTTTCACAGAAGTTTGGCGTCATGCTTGGTCTGCCACTACAGTCCCAGGGTAATGTTTGGCATTCATAAATAAATAAAAATAGTGACACAATACATGAGATTGCTTGTTTCCAGCTTAATCAACCTTTATTTTGACTGTACAGTAGTGTATGGAAAGCCTGACTACATTTGGTACTAGTCTCCAAAAGATGCCAAGGATTTCACTGTTTTAAAGATGCATGCAAGTGCATTCATCCCTCTTCCTGTTCAGAAGCAAAAAAGAATTTCCATATCTTTTTTGCTAGATTGCGGAACATTGCATAAATAGAGGATCTGTTGTCATTTTCATTCATTCCTCAAGTGATGGGTCTCTGATTCAACTTGGACGCTTCTTCCAGATCCTTGGATCCAAAGCTATTGAGCTCCTCCCTTTACCTATAATGCCCCACCAGCCTAACATACCTCAGGTCTCGTTTGCTGTCGTAATGCTTAAAGACACAGATCCTCTAGATCCTGAGCTATTGGTGTCTTTTCTGGGTTAAAACACTTGAGTTCTTCAGATGTATCTGTCAGTAGGCTATCCACCGGATTTCTGTCATCTTCCACCCGTATTCCAGTAACTTTCTTCCTTTAGTTGATTCCTTTTGTGACTTTTACCAAGACCTCAGTATTTCCATCCAGTACCATTGTTGGTGTTTTTTCTTCTGTTTTCTTCCTACCGTTTTAGGGGTTTCTTAACTACCATTGTCGGTAGTCTTTATTACCTTTCAAAAACAAAAAAAAAAGTATTTCATGTAATCCTTTGCATTTTTGTACTTCTTTCTTTTGGGCCTTCCCTTTCTTTAAGTACTCTAGGATGGCTGATAAACCAATTGGCTTCAAGAAATACATTTTCTGTTTGCACAAATTACCCATTTCAGATGCCCACAGGAAATTTGTCTGTTTGGGCACTGCTCATTTAGATGCAGCTTGTACAGTTTGTGCCTGCTTCAACTCAGGGTCACTCAGATGTAATAAACTTGTTTTGAAGGAGGATCTTCTTACTTTCCCTCCTTCCTCTATTTCAGCTGGGTCACAACCCCTCTCTAAAAAAAAAAAATCTGAAAAAGAGAAGCCCGACTCGGGTCTCAAGGACAGAGTCTAGAAAGAGATCTTCAGCTCCTTCCTTAGAGCCACCTCCAAAATATCAAAAAAGTCAGATCCAATGACACTGGATCCTTCTGCTCCAAAATCAAAATCACTTTGGATGTGTTCACATCTTAAATTACTGGATCCGATCCCGTCTCAGCTCCCTTCTCACTATTTGTAAGTGTCTCTTCACAGGCAGTCAATGCCACCATTCACTGGCTCCTTACTCCGATCTTCCAGGAGTTTGTCCAAAGCTGAGGTGGATAGGATGATGAGGAAATCAGAGCTCAGATCCTGATGGGGGTATTTCTGTTTCTGTCTCCCATTGGATCCATGATCCTGCCCCATGACTAGTCCTCTTTTAGTTTCTCCTCCTTCGATCCAGCCTGCTGTTTCAGAGCCCTCAGATGTGAGATCCTTGGGTGTGTCCTCACTGCATCTGAAGATAGTTTGTTCTTTGACTCTGCTCGCTTCGCTGAACCGTCTGGCTCCAAGTCTTTCGGAGCCAGAAGTCTTTTGGTGCCAAGTGTTGGCACCACATCCGGAACTCGAGTCAACTCTTAAGTTGTCAAAGCCATCCCTGCCCCTCAGAGCTTCATCTCTGGACAGCTCAGGTCCGACTCCATTCTTGAGTGGAGTGTTTACAGGGTTTTATGGGCAGGTGGTGCATGTTGGCTCTTTACCTCCACTTCAGTCTCCCACATTCGCTTCACCTTCGAGATTGTGAGGGGGATTTCTCTTTACCTAGAGAAAGGACATCCCTATGCCTGATCAGATCACTCTACCACCTTAAGGTCTTTGCTGTGAGCTTCGTTTTTCCATTTCACTGGGGCAGCCAGCCCATTCAAGTCTCCAGTCAGTCCATCAGAACTCCCTTAACACTTCTGCTATCTAATCAGTCCATCTCACTGTTGACGTCCCTCAGAAGAGAACATGTAAAAGGAGACTCTTAATTTCCCTCAAGAATCTCTCATTGAGGACTCTAATTTTGGTGAAGTGGAAGGGCCCCTCAGATCTCCACCTGAAGAGATTTCCTTTAGAGACATTCTTGAACTCCTAAACAAAAAGTTGGTTTGTCTTCTGACACCCCTTCCCAAGAAGAGTGTGTGTTCCTGAAGGCTTTCGGGTTTGGCCCGGCTATGTCCTGGGTAATCCCTCCGGCTGATGAATTTATAGACCTCATTTCTCACTGGTCATAGAAGGAACTGGATATGCTGGAGCCCATCCATAAGTGTCTAGATAAATCTTTAGTCCCCCCCCCCTCCTTACAAGGACTGGACCCACTGGAACAAGCGAGTTCCAGTTGACGCCATTGTTGTGGCAACATCTGCGAAGAAAGAGCTTGCAGAGCACTTCTGTCCATCCCCCTAACAGGGAATCTAGGTCCTTGGACAGATTCGGTATGCGCATTTATGCCTCAGCAACCTTTGCTCCTTGGTTGTTGAATTACTTGTCACATTTCAGAAGCCTGCAAAGAGATTTTAACTAAGGAGCTCTCCAAATCTGTTTCTGGGTCTGTGTAAGACCAGATTAAAGCCTCTTTGCAACTGGGCCACCCTTCAATCTGTTATTAATGCATCCATGAGGCTGATTTCCCATGCAGCAGGAGGTACCTCATGGGCAGCAAGTCAGGCATGTCCATTAGAAGACATACCTAGTAAAGATAAATGAAGCTGGAACAGTCAACCAAATAACCGCAGATAAAATACAGTTCCAAACAGCAACAAGCAGGGATACACCAGCACTAAAATCTTCTTTTTCCAAAACAATTTATTGGTAAAATCCAAAGGTTGAGCGCTTTCATCTATTACTAGATTTAAAAGCACTCAACCTTTGGATTTTACCAATAAATTGTTTTGGAAAAAGAAGATTTTAGTGCTGGTGTATCCCTGCTTGTTGCTGTTTGGAACTGTATTTTATCTGCCATTAGAAGACATGCCTGGATGCACCTGTGCAACGTTTTGGAGCCCTTCAAGTCTTCATTCATCAGTGTTCTAATAAATAAAATCCAACTGGTTCTGATATTGAAAAAACTACTCAAACACAACAGAAAAAGAGTAAATGTCAGCATAATTAAAATACCCTTTCAAAAAATCCTGAATGCATTCTTATAAAATCCATGTAAAAATATAAATAAAAAAATTATTCCAAGACACTAAACAAAAAAACAATTAAAACGTTAAAGCTGTCTTATTCAAAAATGGTTGCAAGGAAAGCTTGTCATTTAAACAAAGGAATTTCTATGCATTTAATCTGCCGCATAGCTTCTCTCACTCATAAAGTAATTCTGAAGTCAGTTTTAATTACGCTGACATTTACTCTTTTTCATGGTACCACAGGTGAAAATGTAATGCATTTGTAGTTTGTGGTACTGTGCTTTTAATTCTGTTTAATGGTATTAATTAGCAGGGGGTGCTTTGTTATAAACGGTGTGTGAGCTGGAAAGTTTTCAATTCTGAAGAAGTCCTGGTTTAGATAGGATGAAAGCGCTCACTTTTGTGTGTGTTTACAATAAAGGAAGAATTCATCTCTAACTCTTGGGTCTTCAGTGTCTGTGGGTGCCACACAGTATTGTCTGTTGTATTCATTAGTGTTCTGTTTGATGAATCTTTCTTATTTTGCCCAAAAGGAAAAGATGTGCTCTCAGCCATAGCTGTTAGGAGACATGCCCGGATGCACCTATATGAAGCCCTTCAGGTCTTTATTCATCAGTGCTGTGTTTGATGAATTATCCTTATTTTGCTCAAAAGTAAAAGATGCACTCTCCAGATGTGAGCAATAAGGAAAGACCTTATCTGCTGTAGGAATACATTTTTCTACCCCTCAAAGGTCCATACCCCCAGAATCAACACAGAGGTAGAAGTATTTCTGCAAATCCCAGGGTCCTTTCCAAGACTTCGAGGAGATAGCTCTTCCAGAGGCAGAGGGGGTAGCTCTAACGAAGACGCCGTCGATGCAGCATAGGTGACCTGCAGAACCAGGGTTTCTGGGATTCCTTCTCAGACAAACCCTACCAGTGCTTCTGAAAGGTGTCTCGACTGTTGCACTCTGGAGGCAGTCGAGGGTGTTTGTCTCTGCACCAAAAAGTCTGGGTATCCATAACAAAAAATTTCAGAGTGCAGAGAATTATATCCAGAGGTTATATCATACCATATTCTCAAATTCCCCTGCATAAATGAAAAGAATCTTTGATGTTCCATTCAGCCAGAGGGAAATGGAGCATTAGAAATAGAAAAACTGATAAAAAAAGTCATCCAGGTGTTTCATCCAGACCAGATAGAACCCGGGACCTACTCAAGATTCTTAATGCCAAAGAGAGGGGACTTGAAACCCATCCTGGATTCGACAAACTAAACCAGTTTGTAAAATATTCAAGTTTTCAGATGGTCACGGTTCAGTTCATTTTACCCATGCTGCAAATGGAAGATTGGATGTGCTTGATAGATTGTCAGGACGTGTTCTATCACATCAAAATAAACAGGCACTCCAGAAGATATCTGCACTTCTCTCCAGGAGCCAGTCATTACCAGTTCAGAGCACTGCCCTTTGGTATGACCACAGCCCCCAGGGTATTCACCAAGTGCGTGGCGGTGGTAGCAGCTCACCTGAGACTGCTAGGATTCTGAGAATTTCCATACCTAGATGACTGGCTATTAACTGCCCCAATCACAATCAGACATCCACTCCTAAAGGCAAGGAAGTACTTGCTGCCATTGGGCCTTCACCTAGGCTTCACAGTCAGTTACAGCAAATCACGTCTCGCACTTATGCAGAGTCTGGAGTTCATAGGTGCTCATCTAGACACAGCAGTCAGCCTGTCTTCCTCCAATACAAATCCACTCACTCATATCTCAGGTTAAGAAAGTAATCTTGCCTTCTTCTCTTCCAGCACAACTAATCTTAGAAGCCTTGGGATCCAAGGCAGCAGCTATCACCCTAGTTCCTTTTGCCAGATTTTACTTGTAAATTCTGCAGTGGACCTTTTCGGTACAGTTGTCTGTTCTTCAGCAGCCTTTATCCTCAAGATCACACAAGCTTGCAAAAGATATCTTCTTTGGTGGCTTCACTCGGACAAAATTTCTCTTTGCTGTCCTTATGTTCTCCCTCTACCCTTGGCCACAATGACTACATTTGCCTACCAACCGGGGTAGGAGAGACACTACTTGTGAAGGATAATCCAAGGTACATGGTCCCCAGAAGAGGCCAAGATGCACAACAGTGTCCTGAAAATGAGAGCAGTCCTTCTAGCATTGCAGGTCTTTTAAGAAGCTCTTCCCTTTGGGATGATTGCTGTTCAGATGGACAATGTCTATAGATTGGTACATCAACAAAAAGGGAGGAACCAGATCTTACCCGCTATGTTGAAAAACAATGAGAGTGTGGCAATAGGTGATCACTTCCTTCCACTTTCGCATAGCACTGCATATACCGGGGGAAGCCACTGTCATTGCAGACAAACTAAACCGGTCCATTCTGATGCCTCACAGGTGGTCTCTCAGTGTCAAAGTGGCGGAGAGAATTTTCTGTCAGTGGGGCCACCCATGCTGCAACCTTTTCACTTCTCCCCTCAACAAGTTCAGTAGGTTCTTTGCCTTGATCCCTCCAAAGGGGGAGTCACCAAGAGATGCCGTAGTCTACAATTGGCCCTCCAGTCTTTTCTATAATTCCCCCCAACCTCATCTCTCATTCCCAAATTTCTACATAAAGCATACTAGTTAGAGCATAGTTATCCTCAGCACCCTTTTGGCCTAGTCAGATTTGGTTCCCCTTCCTCTGGTGTCATATTCTACATCTGCTCTAGATACTGGATCCCAATCTAGACCTTCTGTCTCACCAAACAGGAATGACTGATCTGGACTTGAGGCCTCAAACTGACTGCATGATTTCTCTAGTTCCACTGATTGCTAGACAGTCCAAGTTCTCCTCCCTGGTCCATCGTATTGTATTTTCACAAAAACCTTATACTAAGATTTACAAAAATAAATGGAGGAGATTTTTGGGCCCTTAAAAGGGATCTGGACCACTTCTGCTCCCCCATACCAGCATTATTTGAAATGTTAGCTTTATTTTTCAATAAAAGGATTTTTTTCTACTATTAAGGTCCAATTGCCTACCATTTCAAGCTTCCATCTATGTGAAAATAATTCTTCTTTAGCTTCTTCGAAATTATGTAAAGTCTTTCTGAAAGGAACTTTTTTTTCTTAGACCTCCACTAAAGGATCTTACTCCTCCTTGGGATTTAACTATTTTGCTTCAAGGTCTGACCCAAGATCCCCTTGAATCCACAGCCAGGTCAGACCTCAAGTTTTTGTCTAGGAAAACCATTTTCTAGTCACTATTACATCAACTAGACAAATATTTGAACTTCAGGCTCTTTCTTCCAAATCTTCTTACCTGTTTTTTTACAAAGACAGTGTTTCCTTATGGACCAACCCATCTTTTTTGCCTAAAGTAGCTTCGGAGTCCATTATCAACCAGGTCATTAACCTCTGGATGTGGTGATGTCCTCTTCATTCCTCTTCACGATAGGGTCTCAGATCTGACCCTCTGCTCTAGCTCGGCCACGCACTACAGACTTGGATCAAACTCTCAAGCTCCTCCCTCATACCTACAATGCCTTGAATTCACCCAAGTCCCTCAAATCTAATTTGGCACCCAGCGAAACAGATACGCAGCAGCCTTTTCTCGAGCACTGGGTAGAGTTATCATTATTAATGTTGTAGTTTTCTTAAATCTTTACTGTCTATTTGTGTGTTCTATTTAGACGTTTACAGTCTCTTTTTTTGTAAATCCTCCCTCTCCTTTGAGTAAAAAAAAAAAAAAAAAATTTTTTGTCTCACTTTAGTTGTTGTGAGTTGTTTTTAAAGATTTTTTCAGAACCAAAGATTTCCGAATGACTGACCAGTTATTTGTATCCTTCTCACCTAACAGATTAGGCAAGTCAGCTTCTAAAGTTACACTAGCCAAATGGGTAACCAACTGCATCTCCACTGTCTGTAGTAAAAAAGATTATCCATGCCTAAGCCTCCTAGGGCTCATTCCACAATGTCATTGTCTGTATTCTTAGCTTTTTGGTCAACAGCTTCCATAGATGACTTTTGTGCAAGCTGATACTTGGTCCACTGCTCATACCTTTATTACTCATTACAAATTGGATTTAGTTTCTTAGAACAGAGCTACCTTGTGCTCTGCAGTACTCCGAAATATACTCCCGTGAGGTCCACCCAAGGTTCATCTAGTTTGCGGACTCTGTCCCGTCAGTTGAGGAATAAATGAAAGTGACAACATCAGATAAAAATGTTATGTACTCACTGTAATGTCTGTGTTTGTCCATTTCCATTCTTCCTCATCATCCTGCCCTCCTAACCCCTTTCCTTTTGCTTAGAGAGAGGCTTAAGGGTATCACTTTGGGATCTGTTGTCCCTTGTTTGAGCTGCACCTCTTTCTTTTTCTATACCTTCTTGAATTCTCGTAAGGTATTATCCATTGACTCCTATGAGCAGCAAGCTCAAGCTGAGGTATGTATGTTGGCAGGACATCATGAGTAAAGGGAGGAGCTTGAGAGTTTTGGATTTGAGACCCGTCAGATGAGGAAGAATGAAAATAGACAACACAGATGTAACCTTAGCTTTTTTTTTGTGTGTAGATCTGTATGTACCACTTTCAGATATTGCAGTGTATTGTGAACAGCACATGGTGCAATGTGTAGCACTGCTACTTTTACAGGAAAAGGTTTTCCAGCTTTATTTGCAGCTGAGGTGCCTTCTTTGTGGAGTCTACATGGCTATCCTGTGTCCTTGTGGGTTTTCTTCACATTTTTTTCTCCTACAGAGGTGCAGTAGATTGTCAGTTTTCCATCTTGCCTGTAGGTGTGCATGTGTAGACTTCTGCAACAATTGGAGCCCTGTCCAGAATATGAGCTTTCAATCCTTGCACCCAGTAGCTCGTAGGGATAGGCTTTAGTTTCCCCACAGCCCTGTAAAGGATAAAGCAAATTATGTGAAAATGGAAGGCTTGATATTATGTTGCGCAGAGATTTCTGTCACTAATAGCAAACCTTTTATTTTGATACAAAGCTGAAACACTATTACTTCAACTGCAGTAAATTATGCTATCCAGATTTTTCAGTACTCTGAATAGCTTTAATATCTAGCAGGCATTTGAACAGTTAGTTGGGGAGATTCTGTAGTTTGCAGTAATTATGCTATGATAAGAACTTCATCTGATAAACCTCTACATTGTCTACATATTATGGACCCTGAACTTCAGATTTATCTGCTTTTGGAAATGTCACTTGGGTCACCTCTTTTGATATCTCTCTGGACATGTCTTTCAAGCAGACAGACTGGCATTTCAGACACCTTCTCTGCATTCAGCAGTCACTATGAGACTTATTCATTTTGGGCAAATGTCTCTGATTTATCCTAAGTAGTTTCCCATCTGAACTATAAACTGTAATATGGCAGTTAGCACAAAAGATTAAGTCTATGAACTATTAAGGGGCTGCTTCCTGTGATCTCGGATTTGATTTCCTCAGTCTTCATTTGCCTACTGTGTGATCTGGAGCACTTAATCAGGCAGTGCTTTGGTGCATTTTGAAAATTGGTCTAGGCTTCTCAGTGGTTTAGTGGACTGCATGCCGAGTACTTACATATGAAACAAAACAAAAGCTTTATTCCTCACATTGCTTTGCATGCTCACCTTCTGTTGGTTTTTCTGTGCAGCTCTGCTGCATTTTTAAACTGTCTCCTCCTTTAAATGAAAACAAGTGTCTTGTGTTGTGATTGTAGTAGTATATCCATCCATCCACAACCCCTTTTTCCCATTTTTTTGCAAATGGGGTCAGGGAGTCACTTCAACAGTGGCAATCATCTAAAGCCAAGATTTACACCACCAGGTGGCTAGACATGCCGCAGTAGTTATTTCATACCATGCACACGCTCACACTTATGGCCAATTTAGTGTGTCCACTCCACCTACTACATGTCTTTGGAATGTGGGAGGAAGCCAGTGACGGATATGTTTATATTTTTAACCCTCTTCTTCCATCTCTGCAGGACCTTGCCAGATGGCTCCACTACCTGCACCCAGTTGTTCCATTTGTTTCAGTGGGGGGGGGGGTAGCAAAAAAGACCCATTCTTCCCTGCTCAGGAAGCTCAGTCTGCCCATTCCCCAGTAGCAAGAGTCAAGTAGTAGAGAAGAGGCCATCTAATGAGTCCTTTAGAGTGGTTGGCCTTTGGCACTGCTTCCTCTCTTGAGTTTTCCAGTGCTGCCTGACCTTGGGGAGATGTGCATGCACCTCCCACATGCACACACATATATTTCTGCCCTGAGTGTACTGTGCATAGCACTGTTTGGCAGTGTGCGATGTGCAGGCTCCCCATCCATGGGTACAACATCCAGTATTTCTGCTAGGTGCTACTCAGGTGGTTTGTCAGTGTTGCCTCTCTCACTGCATGATGGGCAGCCCTTCAACAGCTAACATCCATCATCTCAAGCCTGTTCCCCTGCAATACCCTTACTCCTAATCAAACAGAGGTCGCAGCCAGCACTTCATGCCTGTATGCCATGAGGGCAGGTAGTCATACCTATATTTGTCTACATTGATTTTTGTTTCTGTCAGTCTTAATATTTGACTCAAAATTCTTAGGTGTTAATAAGGAAGAAAGTGTAGGAATTGTACTCCATAGTTCATGGTCCATCAATAATTGCACTGAGAATAGAGCTTGTGTTTTGTTTAAAGTATTTATTTATGGTAATAAAGGGAATTGTAATTATGTAGCAGTCATTAAGACTCCTTGATTATTTTTCACAAGGATTTTAACCGTCTGTGTTATGCTGTTGACTTGACCATTAGACTTTGGATGGGTAGGACTAGAGGTCAAATGTTGAAATGCCCTGTGTTACAAAAATCTGTTGATCTAGGGTCTTTTTCCCCTTGACAGTATGAATGCCGCTTCAGGTTTCCCTTGAAAATAGACCATTGACCTAGTAGGACTAACCCAGTTAAGACACTATAAGTAAGCAAATGCACTCTGTATTTTCACAGTGGAGACCATTATCCGATGATATTGTAACCTGAATTCTGTGTCTTCAAAATATGATTTGCAGTGCAATGATTATAACTTTGTTTGAGTTATCTGTTAACTTCATGGCTTCTGGAAACTGTGTAGCAGTCAGCACAGATAAGTCTTTACGGTATTAACCCCTTTACCCTGATCATGGGCGACTTTAACTGTCCAACTGTAGACTGGAAGAAATGCTCATGCTAAAACACAAATGTCCAGAGAGTCCTTGATTTCGTCAATGTAAATGCCTTGGACCAGTTGGTTGACACACCCACACGAGGTGAAAATATCTTGGACTTGGTATTAACCAACATGAGTAACCACTGCAGCATCCCTCCAGTGTCATCATCCCTGGTATGATCCGACCACAAAGCAGTCACTTTCGAAGTCACCATCTCCCCCGAACCCCCTCCCCAGCTAGGGCCAAACAAAAAAAACTTCTCCAAAGCTAATTACAACCTCCTGAGGGAAGGTATAAACAGCTTCACAGCCTCCCCCCCCTCCACAGGAACTGGCACATAATGTCCAAACCTACACCAAAGTACTGTATGAGCATTTATATAGCTGCATGGAATCAGGAATACCAGACAGGACAAAATCATCCTCTTCAAGGAAGAGTAAACCTGTCCGGTGGACATCAACAATAAATAAACTCTATAATAAAAGGAAAAAAAATGCTGTCCAGGACCAAGAAAGGAGCAGGTGTCTAACTGGAAGCAATCTCTCCTTGGCCTAAACAAGCAAATAAAGAGCACTAGTGAAATCCTCCAAAGCAAACTTCGAGTCCAAACTGGTCCACATCTACTAAAGACAGTCATAAGGCTTTCTTCACATATGTCCACAGTCTCAAGGGAAGCACCCGGATTTGCTCAGAACTGGTGGCCACGGACACCGCATACGTAAACCCTGTAGATACAGCCAACCTGCTGACAGGTTCAGTAAAAACTTCATTCCTGTGCCCCCCCCATCAGTAAAATAGGACATCCCCAGTACCTGCCCCCCCTCCCCTTATCTCTAGGGAACAAGTCATCACTGCCCTTTCAAAGGCAAAAAAATACAGTGTCCATGGGACCCGACAACATCCCCAGGCTGCATCCTACATGAACTTGGGCAGAAACTTGCAGCACCATTAGGCACCCTATTCAACCAAAGCCTGAGTATCGGCTTCGTCCCAGCCGAGTGCAGGACAGCTACTGTCACCCCTTTACACAAAGGTGGCGCATCCACCGATCCAGGAAATTATAGACCCATCATCATGGACCTCATTAACAAGGACATTGGCAACCTCCAGACACTTGATCCTACACAGTTTGGTTTTGTCAAGGGGAGGTCATGCCTGTTAAATTTGGTCAACTTCTTTGAGACAGTCACCGAGGTCATAGACGAGGGGAAGACGGTGCATACCGCCTACCTTGATCTGGCCAAAGCCTTCAATACTATTCTCCACTCAGATATAATCAATAAACTCTCTCAACCAGGCATCAGCCCATATGTTATCAGATGGGTAGCAAACTGTCTCACTGAAAGAACCCACCTAGTCAAAACAGGGGAAGCCACCTCAAGTAGTAGACCCTTAACAAGTGATGTACCCCAGGGATCAGTCTTGGGGCCTCTGCCGTTTAGGATATACTTCTCAGA
Organism: Protopterus annectens; assembly: GCF_019279795.1. Lineage (NCBI taxonomy): Eukaryota > Metazoa > Chordata > Ceratodontiformes > Protopteridae > Protopterus > Protopterus annectens. The sequence continues at coordinate 234,877,172 of NC_056748.1, read as the reverse complement.
GTTGCAGGCCAAATCCAGTGGACTATGGTTGACAAAGTTTGCAGATGACGGCAAGCTGGGTGCTGTCATCAATTCTCCTAGTGATGTGGACTTTCTCCAAGAGGGTCTCACCCAAACAAATGACTGGTGCCAGAAACATAGCCTCAAACTGAATGCCAAAAAATGCATCATCATCCCTTTTGGGGAGAATGACGTTCCTACAAATTATTAGATTAAGGCACTAAGTACACAATCAGTCGTGAGGGACTTGGGCACCCAGGTTGATATCAAACTGACTTTTGACCACCATATTGCCTCCGTTGTACGGAAAGCTTTCTACATGGCCCACCTCATTAGTAAGGGTAATCTCATCCAGGGACATGGTGGTCATAACATCCCTGTATTCTTCCCTTATAAGACCTATTATTAAGTACAGTGCCCCTTTCGGCATGTACCTCACAAAGCACATGCAGCAGCTGGAGAGACCACACAGGATATTCTTTGTGTTTCACTGTTGTAGGCATCACATTTGGGTTATTCCTGCCAGGGTAGCCCTCAGCCTGCCTGAATACCAGAGACTTAGTATTTCTCCGTCGGTTGCTGTTGCTTCAGGACTGATGTCAGGTATTCAGTAGTATAAAGTAAGGCAGCTGACGCCATTACATCAGTCTTTCTTGCCTTGGAGCCCGATGCAGAAGCAGTTCGCACGAATGCCAGTCAGCCGCTACCGGAGTTTTCATCTTCCGAATTGAAGTTGAAGTCTTCTAAAGCTAAGTACCCTGTTGGGAATCCTATTGTCTTGCACTAACTGATGTCAGAAAAAGTTAATATTTGTCTTATCTGGGAAAGCAAATACCACACCGAGATTTCCATTCTTACTGTGTCAATTGTTTGGGCCCAGACCACGATGTCCCCCGTTGTTGATTCTGTGCTTTGTTCAATGCCAGAAATATCCATCGTCGGGCCCTTATTGCAGCCAGATATTTTCGCTTACAGTCCTCAAATTCTGATATGGCTTTGGTAAGTCATCCGACAGCAGAACTTCCGAAAAAAACGTAACGATAAAGACAGAGACAGACCACACAGGTCCAATCATACCGACGACGCTACCATTAAGTTAGTCATCAGTTCTCCGGTCCTCAGTGAGGCGCTTTCGCAGCCCCTGATGGCCACTTCTCTGGATTAGCAGGCCTCTATCAAGACCCTTTCAGAGTCCGGTATGCCGCAAAACTCTTCTTCGAGTAAGGATCCTATGGTCGTCTGTACCTTGGATGGGTCCGGACCCGCTGAGCAGGCACCTGCTTCCAAGGAAGTCCTTTGCACTACCGATGCTCGACACAAACCGACGTCGTCTTTCGCGACTACAGTTCTTTCAAGAAACTACAGAATTTCTTAGGCCCAGGGTACGAACCACACCCAAGAAACAGACTACCTCTCAGACACCTGCTTCATTGCCTCAGTCTCAAATGCTTAAAATGGCAGAATTCCTTATGTTGATCCAAGGAAGCCAAGCTACCCCATCCAAAAGGAAGAGAGATCTGTCCCCTGTAGTTCTGTGTGAACAAGAGTCAGATGAATCTGATGCACCTGAATATGAAGACATGCAGCCCCTCTCTACTGATGAGGATTCTGATGCAGAGGATTCCATTCCTTCAGCCTCTCCACCAGAGGATTTTTCCTTTGGGGAAACCCTTCATACCTTAAGGAAGCATTTCCAGTGGGAGAGTCAGGACTACCCTCAGTCTAAAAAGAGACTCGGGGAATTCTTAGATCTTCCACAGCACAGACCCTTGGCCATCCCCCTAGTCCTGGATGTTGTGGAGGATGTTTTCATGGAATCTAGCGTAACTCCTGACAACCTCCCCCGTGCTCCCAGAAAATCCTACTGCTGACCCTGAGATAATTTCTCAAGGACCTGAAGGGATTAAAGCAACCTCTGCTAAGACTCCCACCCTCTCAGATAGGGATTCCCGAGCACTGGACAGATTGGGTAAAAAAGTATACACCTCAGCTACTCTTGCTATCAGGGCACTAAATTTTCAGTTCCATATGCTGAAATTTCAGCAACGTACCTTGGAACTCATAAAAATGTCTTCCTTTCCTGCTTGGGCAGAATCTAAATAATGACAAGAGTTAATGCATTCTGCAGGTCAGGTAACTAAACACTCCTTGCACTGTACCTTTGACGCCCTAGAAGTTTCTTGCAAGACAACAGTCACCGGACCTGTCATTAGAAGTCATGCATGCAGCCCCTGCCAGACCATATCAAATCTAAATTGCTGGATGCCCCTTTGCACAAAGATTATTTATTTGGCATTAAGGCAGAGGAGGTTTTAAAAAAGATGGAAGAAAAAGCAAAATCTATGCAAACAGTTAAGGATTACTTGCATGTACAGCCATCTAGATTCAGCAGGCATTGTCCCACCAAACACTGGTCTTTTCCTGCTTCCCAGTAAGCCACTCTAGTGTAGGCCCCAGGGAACCATACTCCCCCAGACAGCAGCCACAGGGAATGCAGAGATCTAAGCAGCGAACTACCTCCACTTCAAAACCAGGGAGTTCTAAGCCACCCCCTTATGGTAAGAACTCTCAGTGACTCACCTCCTCCACCCCTGCCCACCTTCACTTAGCCCTAGGAGGAAAACTGTACTTTCACGCAAACACCTGGGCCACCATTACCAACGACCACTAGGTTGTGAACAGTGTCCCAGGGATACAAATTTTCCTTCCACACCCTTCCGACCCCAGAAGGGTTCCCAGATCTACCCCCAAACCAGTGGGCAGAGGTTCAAAAGCAAATCCCTTCCCTGCTCTCTATGAGGGCAGTGGAGCACATTCCTGCAGAACAGATAGACCAAGGTTTCTACTCCAGACTCTTTCTGGTACCCAGAAAAGAGAGCACCTGGCATCCCATCCTCGATCTATCCATTCTAAACACCTTCCTGGTGATCCCAAAATTCAAAATGCTCACCTTCCAGCAGCTGCTAGCCACCCTAGATCTAAAATAGGCCTACCTCCACATTCCTATCAGGGAATCATGCAGGAAATATCTCTGTTTCAGGGCAGGCTCCCAACACTTTCAGTTCTCTTGTTTCCCTTTGGCTTATCTACTTCTCTCAGTGTTTTCACAAAATGTCTGGCTCCAGCCATTGCCTTTTGCAGACAAAGAAATATTCAGATTTACCCATACCTAGATGACTGCCTTATTCAGGCAGACAGCAAGGAAAAGCTGCTCAAGCACCTGGCCTTTGTAAAGACCTTACTAACCTCCCTAGGTACACAATCAATGAGAAGAAATCCAAACAGGTGCCCACCCAAAGGATAATCTTCCTGGGAGCAAGCCTGGACACAGCATCCCAGATGGTATTCCTTACACCAGAGAAATAAATTTTCCTGACAGCCTACTTAACTCAACTAGCCACCAAGCCCCAGCTATCTGCAAGGAAAATCCTGCAAGCTCTGGTGTTCTTGGCATCTTGCATACTACTCATTCCATATGTCAGACTATATGAGGAAACTTCAGTGATACCTAAAAAAGCCTTTGGTGTAAACACTTTAAAGACCTGGAAACTCTTCTACGTATAATTCCTTGTCTCAAAAAATATTTTCTTTGGTGGGCAACAACATGCTTCCACAACAAGGGACTGCCTTTCTCACCACCCCCTGCCACCCTCACCACAGACGCATCAGACCATGCTTGGGGTGCACACCTGGACGGCAGGTGCATACAGGGCCAATGGAGCCCGCAGCAAAATCCCTCTGCACATCAGTCAAATAGAGATGCTGGCTGTGCAGCACGTCTTGATAGCCTTCAAGCCCCTTCTCTCTCAAGGAGCTCTCCTGATCAAAACAGACAACACCACTGTGATGTGGTATGTCAACAAGCAAGGAGGGACTCACTCCTGCCCTCTGTGCAGGCTGGCCATGGCCCTGTGGCACACAGCCTCTGCCATACAACTACACCTGTTAGCAAAATTCCTACCAGGCTCTCTCAACTCTCTGGCAGACCAGTTAAGCAGAAATCCTTTGGACCCACATGAGTGGCAGCTCAAGAGAAGAATCTTCACCCTAATAACTCAGAAATGGGGCACCCCCAAGGTCGAGCTCTTTGCCTCCTAAACCAACTGTCAGCTCAACAAATTCTGCACCAGGGAGCATCACTGCATGGCTTGGAAAATGAATGCCCTGTCCTTCCCATGGGTCAGTCTAGCGGCCTATGCCTTTTGTCCACTTCCTCTCATCCCCAGGGTATTGCTCAAAGTAAAGGAGGAAAAACCAAGGACGATTCTTATAGATCCCGACTGAACCCGGCAGCACTGGTACCTCTTGCTGCACAGCTTGTCCCCGCTGCCTCCATGGCATCTACCCCAGATTCTAAACCTCTTGACCGAGAGGGAAGAGGAATTCTTGCATTCCCAATTTCCGACACTCTGGCAGCTTGACTTATTCCCTAACCCCGAACCAATCTGCCAACCTCAGTAAACAGGTTCTAGATGTTATACCTGAGGCCAGACACCCTAGCACCAGAAAGTCTTATGCTGAAAAAATGCAAAAGGCTCTGCACCTGGATCCAGGCTAAGGGAGCTAATATGCCACAGCCATCCCTCCCCCTCATCCTGGATTACTTAGCTGACCTACTACACAGTGGTCTCTTTCTCCTCTATAAAAAATCATGCTTCTGCTATTTCTGCTAATTTTCCCACTGAGCAGCCCCTTTTCTCACACCCTTTGATCAAACAGTTCCTAAGAGGGGCTAGCAACTTGAGGCCATCCAGAAGGGCACCAATACCAGCTTGGGCCCCTAATTTTGTACTGGAAAAGCTCACCCTTCCCCCTTTTGAACCAGCTTCTTCTGCAGAGCTAAAATTTCTCACCTGGAAGACAGCTTTCCTTCTGGCCATAACTTCAGCCAGAAGAGTCTCTGAGCTGCAAGCGCTCATGGCTGTGAACCCCTTCATCTTCCATGCTGACAGGGTATCCCTCAGAACTAACCCATACATCATGCCCAAGGTGTGGTGTCCAGTGTGGCTCTCAACCAATCCATTCATTTGCCCACCTTTTCTCCTAATCCCCAGATCGGGGGGAAAGGATTCTGCACTCTCTAGATGTGCACAGACAGCTCAGATTCTATCTAGAAAGGACTAAATCCTTCAGAAAGTCCGATCAATTGCTAGTTAGCTTTGCTAAAGGGGCAGAAGGCAAAGCCATCTCCAAATAAACAATCTCCAAATGGATAGCACACTGCATCCACTTCTGTTGCAAACAACATGGAAAACCTCCTTCCAAGGGAGTCGGGATGCACTCAACCAGAGCAGCCACCACCTCTGCAGCTTTCCTCAGAGGAGTCTCCACCAGGGACATCCTGGAGGATGCCACCTGGACATCTGTTCACACTTTCACCAAACATTACCACCTGCCTCTCTTCTCCAAATCCAGGGCAGGGTTTGCCTCTGCAGTCTTGCAGGGCATCCTAGCCAACCCCTAGTTTCCTTGACTGCCTCCACCTTTTTCCTCAGCTTTGGGTATCAACCCAAATGTGATGACTGCAACAGTGAAACACAAAGAACATAGTACAGTTGTGTACACTTACCATAAATGTAGATGTTCCAATGTATTCACTGTTGCTGTTTCCCTCCCTCCATCCCCCTTTCTCCTTTTTCCTTACAAGGGGCATATTGGTATTTATTTTCCACTGGTGGGGTGGTTCTACCAGAACCTGGCTCCTACTTGGGGGCTACTGACAGGTTATGGCAAGAAAAACTGATGTAATGGCATCTGCTGCCTTACTTTATGCTACTGACGACCTGACGTCAGTCCTGAAGTGACAGCAACTGACGCAGAAGTACTAAGTCTTTGGTATTCGGGTCAGCTGAGGGCTACCCTGGCAGGGATAACCCAAATGTGATGACTGCAACAGTGAATACACTCAAACATCTACATTTATGGTAAGTGTATACAACTGTACTATCCTTACCCGGAGAATCCAGGGCCTCAAACATCTACCCTACACAGATAGGCTAAAAGCCCTGTCCCTCTACTCAGTCTCCTACAGACTCCTCAGAGGTGACCTCTGTCTGGCATACAAAGCAATCTCTGACCCTGCCCTTATGGGACTGATGCATATCCGCAAGTCAAGCTCCATTCGAGTAACCCACACTCGTGACCTCAGTCTCGTCTGTGACATCAATAGAACTTGGTGGTGGAACAGATTTGGAGTCCCAGAGATTCCCCCCTTTTGTGGAGTAAACTCTGTCTCCACATAAAGCAGAATACCTCATTAAACCTTTTTAAGAGCAACATGGATAACTGGATGGCGAGCAGAAAATACACCCCTGGGATTCCACCTGTGTCCCTGGGTTGACAGTAGCATAGGGTGCTGACTTGTTGATGGGCTAAATTCTTGGCTAGGCTTGTAAGGGTCTTGGGGCCAATAGCCTAGTAACTTCTTATGATCCTATGACAGCAAAACAGATTTTTTCTTGCTTAATTACTTGATGATCTTGGAATTAAGAAATTATATCTCCCTCTGGTTATTATTCTAATATTCTTTACACACAGCATAATTTTGAATTTCTTTCTCTGAACTTAAAAGTCCTGGCCAGGATAACACATAATGAGTTCTTTATTTATAGTTCAAAAATCACAATTGAAACTTGTATTCTTTACCATTGACTGGCATGGTTTAATCATGATGGTGAAGCCAATGTGACCAAACAAAAAAGCCATAAAAACAGGCAAGAGCAAACAAGCATTATCCACTCTCAAGTATGGATTGTTGCTGTCATATAATGTCATTATTTAAAAAAAAGACGCCTTTTTAAATAATGGCATATTATTTCAGAGCTTCTTTTTTGCCATGGGAATTACTTCATGTACTGCACCTGTACTGGACACATCTGCTGGTTTTTGCACAGTGCATTAGATTAGATGCACGTTGTCCCACTTTTTTTAAGGAGGTCAGGAGTGCACATGTATGGTGCTGTTTGATTCTTACACACTCCTGCCAATCTCTGAGTGTATTTTTATGTTTCTTTTTAATTGAATCGTAATGTTTTGCTCTGAGGAGTAGCTCTGTGGGGAATGAGATTATGATTTTTAGTGCATATACTAATGGTTGACATTAGGTTCTGTACTTAGTGGCATGGAAAATATAGCAGATGTAGCCTTTATTTTTAATAGCAACAGTTGGAAGGACTTCTGTGCCTTTCATTTAGTTTTGTACGTAGGCTGGTTCCTGTTAATAATGCTAAATTTACAGTAGGCATGCTGACTGTTCTAACCAGCATGCACATTTTTTAAAACAATTGAGGTTTTACTGTGTAATTGCCAGCATTTCTTTCCCTAACTGGCTTGGCATTATTTATCTGTCTCCTTAACCAGTCATACAGTATGTGGAGTTAAACTCTTCTTTGAATGCATAACTGTACTTCTTTCTTTTGAACAAATGTGTGTTCTGGATAACCTTTCACAGCCTCATCTTGCACTGATATCACAATATTACTCTAAGCACACTGCTGAAAACTGTTGAAGCTTTATTTCTGTCATAGGCAGTTGTCACCCCAGCCATTTAATGTCTGGTTCATCCTCAAATCATCTTGCTGCTCAGCAAATGTGAACATTTTAGCCTCTTTATGTTCATAGGTTCATAAGTGTTCACTAGGCTAATGACCTCAAGGGCCTTTTTAAGCCTAACCATGCATTCCAAATCTCTGACAAGTTCTAATACCCTTGATAAATGTAAGCATGGGCCTGGGAAATGAACCCTTTACGGGTTACCTGTGTCCATTAGTGACATAGGTGCCAAACCAGGGATGAATTTTCGGTTTCCTGTCCAATTGTCCAAGTTGCACTTGAGTAGGGTTAGGGAGGAACTCTTGCTTCACATGGATGGCGAGACTGTTCCATAGATGGGGTATTGTCTGGGATACATACCTATCTCTCCAGCAGGTCCTGTTTGCATCACAGACAATGTTTAAGTCTTTAGAACAGGTAATTCTGGTGGTGTTTGTTTTGAGGATATGCAAGAGGTCCACCAGAGTGGGGTGTGCCAGTGCTGTGCATACCAGCCATAGATCTCCCCTCAAAAGCCTGTAGAGATAGAATACAGGGATAGGGCCTTGAGGCAGTCTGCATGGGGTATATTTACACCCCGTATTCTTTTAGTGAAGAACCTCTGTGGACTTCCAGTTGTTGGATATGCCTGGTTCGGTACATACCAAAGCAGGCATTGTACTCAATAATGAGTCTGATGAATGCCGAATACAGTGGAACAATGACTTCCTTGGACTTAGATGCCATACCTTTGTTTGTAAGTTACACAACATAGAATGATTTTCTCACCAGTGTAGACATGTGATATCAAAGGCTAGATTACTATCTGTGTGTGTCCCTAAGTCTCGTACTACTGGGCCATCTCTAAGGGGTGTGTTGTCAATATGATAGTTACCAGGGATGGATGACTTCCCAAAGGATATTATACATTTCTTGGCATTTAGTTTTAGTTCATGGCTCTGACACCAGATGTTTGTCTGTGTCAGCCCCCCCAGGAGAACATTTGTGTCAGTGTGAGATTCCGTGACAGCTCCTAATTTGCGAACATCTTCAAGTTTAGTCAGCCAGAGACCACTGACATTGGCCTTGACTTCTGAGAAGTTAATGCCAAAAAGGAGCAGTTCAAGGACTGATCCCTGACTCCACTTGTGACTTGGCTCTTTGTAGAGATGAACTTCCCAATTCTAACTTCCTGGGTCCTGTCTGTGAGCAAGTTGGCTATCCACCATGTACATCTTTCTTTTGGCTTTCACTATACAACTAAGTCATAGTTAAGTAATTACAATAATATTCTCCGTAGTTCTGCTGGTACTTTGTAGAATGATTTAAGTTTAGTTTGTAATTGCTTTTTTTGTTTCCACCACATATTTTTTCCATGAAGATATTCATGAAATTTTTCAAACCATATATGATGGTGTGTATCCCATTCTGTACTGAGGACCTGCGGATGAACATTGCACTGCCAAACATAACACTGGGAATCATCCAAACCATTCAGTTGATAAGACCTGTGGTCAATGTTAACAGTATTGCAACAAACATCATTTTTGTTGCAGGGTAAGCCCCCCACATACCCCCATTTCTAAATGTAGTTACTCTAATATCACACAACTTTTGGATTAAAGAGAAACTTCCTTACTGCCACGGTTCTGTGATCTTGCTTTCAGTGGCTGACTTTGACAAAGTATCAGAGTCAGCTAAATAGTATCAACTGTTTACATTTTAAGTGCAGACACTAAGATTATAATGAGGAGTCACGTTTTTCTGACTATTGGTAAAAGCTGTGGGCCTCTAGGCAACTGGTTTATTTAGTTGTGGAATCACTGCACTAGTTCCATTCTGTCTGGATTATACCAGTAAGTTGCCTTTTCCCCCCATGTAATTTTTTTCATTATTGGTACTTTTGCATCTATCTAAACATTTCAGAGCATTTTTATCTCCATGTTCTCCAGTAGCATTCAACAACTAATTCCATTTTCCTTCTGAGCAAACTTCTGTCATGTTTGGAATAAACTTTAAAATGTACTGCATGCATCATGACAAGAAATTACATTAATGCTTCTTTCCTCTCTGGAGGGAGGCATTTGCACTGCAGCTATGCTTTCTCACTGTCTAGTTTCAGTCTTTTAAACAGAAGGGCATTTTGGCATATTTTTCTTTTCTATTGCTCTAATTTTACAGTTATTTTTGTTTAGAATGAGGTTGTTCCATCTCATTCTCTTCAGAAAATCAGTTTTACATCATGCTGTTCTGTAGGCTGACCCCATAATTCCATTGGTATTATTAGACACCATCAAGTCCATTGACTGTGTTATATATGACCAAACACTACAAACAAGAATCTCAAGATTTGTCAGCATCAAGAAATTGATATTGATGCAGCAAAAATGTTGATCTCAGCAGAAAATGATGCAGCCACACACATTTACTTAAATGTACTGCCTAAGTGGTCACTCATCTCTGGGGAAAAGGGAAACATCACCAGCCTCATAACAGTCCCCTCATATTCAACAGGAAAAAGCCTTCACCAACAAACAAGTGACAAAGCACAGAAAAAAATATACATTGTTCATGTAGTAAAATATGGTGTATCTGAACAAACACCATGCTTTTTTATTCTCTGTGCAGCAGCAGCACTCTAAAGCACTTCATTTGCAGGCAGAAGTCCTAATAGAAAACTGAGAAGTCTGTCTCCCAATAGATTAATTAAAGTGCACCATTTGTAGCTTTCCTCATCAGGCTTAAATTGCAGAATATTACATTACCATGAAAAACAGAAAAATATTTTTCTTATTGCATACCAGACACTGTTTCTCAAACAATATGAACATATATTGCTTTATTTTTATATCGTTAAGATCTTGTGGATGTCTACAAATATGACATAATATTATAAGGAGAGGGCAACTTTAGGAGCAGGGTGGGACATGGATTTGATGGATGTAAGGAAGAAACACATGGAGCATGCACATTACACTTTCTGAGGGAATTAAAGTATGTAGATAAGTAGCATGGACATTTTCTTGGTTATATGGCAGATTAGATAAAAGACAAATATAGTGAAGTATCAAGTAATGCACCATTGGTAATAAGACTTAGCGGGGAGTTGTAGGACAAGGGAAAGAATGGTCTGGAAGTAGAGGAAAAATGATGGGACTGCTGAGGGGATAAATTCAGTGGATACTGGTATATAGTGAAAGTGAGAAAGAAAACTGGTGGTGCGACAAAATCAAAACCGTGCTGAGCAGCTGGTTAAAAAAAATGAAACCGGGAAGTAGGGAACATAGAAGGAAGTAATCAGTAGGAAATTAGAGGCAAAGACAGCACTAGATAGTGGAATAGGGGAAATGCATGAAAGGAGAAGAAAAGCTGAGAAAATTCACTTTATCATACATTAGATGAGGGAAATTGAGGTAAAGGTGTTGCATAAGAAGAAATTCTGTTGGGGTCAGGGGAGAAAGTTGGGAAATACTGAACAAGGAAAATGAGGGATAGGAGGAAGAGTAATGTTTTAGGGAAGTTGAAAAATACTTGGCACGTAGGAAGTGGCAAATTTCTGTATGGATCTCTACAAGGCAGATAGAGAATGTATAAGACAAAAGGAGGGATTAGATATTGAATTGGGGAGAGGATTTTGAAAGAAGAAAGGTGTAGCTAAAGATGTTGGCCCAGAAAAAGTGAACAAAATTGTACAAGCAGTAAGAGATGGTAAGGATGTGGAACTAAATTAATTCTCAACTGAATGGCACAAAGAAATAGAGAAAAGAGGCAGTGAAGAAAATGTCCAGTGTATGTAAAGAAGAGCGAAATTGTCTTAAATAGTGACACAGGCTTAGGGTAGCAGTGCTCTCAAAATAGACTATGCAGTCTTAGGAATTTCACCTAATATTGCTCATTAATGTAGATGTTACGATTATGGCTAAAGTACTAGTGAGCAAATTAGTTATTGTATGACCATCATTCTTACAGATGTCAGGATCTTTTTATAAAGATAAAGGCAGTCAGTGGGTAATGTAGATGTTTTCAACCCTTATGCAGAGAACAAGAAAGCAGAGTTGGACTGGTGGTTAATGTGATTAAAGCTTTTGATTCAGTTAGGAAAGCTACTGAAAGGACCAGGATTTGAAGACGATTGCAGGTGGATAGAGATGGTGTACCACAAGATGAAAATAGAGGATCTAATGTTGTCCTTTTCATTCTTCCTCACTGTTGGGTCATGGATCTGACCCTCAGATCTGATTCGGCTGAATTTCCAAGGCTTGGATCTGAATCTTGAGCTCCTCCATATACCCATAATGCTGGACACCATCCCTAACTCCTCAGATCTCATTTTCCTCCATTGAGACAGGACATGGTTTCAGAATTTTAAGCTCCTAAAGAGCAAAATTTGTGTGTTATTTACTTTTTTGCTTATTTGCTGCTTTTATAACTATAACTTAAAAATTAGTTAACATCCCTATGGACTTTTGTAGCTTCTGCAGGCATTAAGGTTTATTATTCTACTCCTTCCCTCTGTTTCCATTTGTGCCCATTGGCACTTTCTATAGTTTAATACTTGTTAATACTGTCTTGCAGTTTAAAAAAAATCTCTATTGTTTAGGCAGTGTGTGACTTTTTCTGTTAAAGCAGATGCTTTTTCTTTACTGGTTAAGCCCTTATTTAAAAAAAAAAAAAAAGTCAGAAAAGCCTACCGGGTTTAAGAGATGCACTTCTTGTGGGCATAAAATCCCCAGTTTGGATGCCCACAAGAAGTGCATCTAATGTCTGAGGCAAGAACATCTGAAGTCCCAGTGTGAGATTTGCACATCCTTTAACCCTCTCACCCTCTGTGACCAGTGGAATAAACTAATTCTCAAAGGTTTACTACCGCTTCCTCTCCTTCCTCTTTTGGGGCTAAAACCCCTCCAAAGCTCATGACTTCAAGGAATCCAAGAAGTGATCCTGCTCTGTGTCCCCGAGGGTGTCATTGGCGCCATCTGAAAAGCTTCAGAGAAGTTTAGAACTGACTTCCTCGGATCCAAGAAGTATTGTCCCTTGCTTGGATCCACAGACTTCTTCGGATCCAATGGAGGTTATCACTATAGTTGATTCTCCTCTTCTATCGGCTCTGGTGTTAGAGATCCAAACCCTCAGATCAGACCGTTAGGCTCATATCTCCAACTTTTACACTAAAACCTGCCTCAACTGCCTTGCCTTTCAAATTGTTTCACACCTCGACCAAACATTCCAGGCGTGCTCCTTCAGCTTCATCTAGATCGTCTAGGAGCTTGAAACAGGCTGATGTGGACAGGATGATACAGAAATTCCTTAGGGCTCAGATCCAGATGGGGATCTTGTCAGCTCCATCCCCTCTTGGATCTGCGAGTGCACCCGCTTAGCCTATACAGTCTCCTCCTCTGATCTGATCTGTGGTTTTAGAGCCCCAGGATCCTAGATACCCGAGAAAGTTGACATTGGATCCTGGGAAGCTCCCTTCCTTGACTCTGGTGACATCCCTAACAAGCTCTGCGCTGATGCCTTCGAATCAGAGCGGGTCTTAATCCGAGAGATCTGCACCGGGTCCAGGAGGTTGGGTTTGGCTCAAATTCTGTTGGATATGTGTCTGTCTCTTGGTCCCTTGGCTGTTGACAGCTCAGGTCCGATTGTCTCAGGAGGGTTTCATTCTGGGGTGGGCCCTGACTTTGTGTCCTCAGCTGTTTTGGCTCTGGGGAGGTTGGAGGGGTTTCCCTGGGCCTGTCAGCCTTCCAGGTAGCAGAAAGGGTCTTCTCGTTGCATAGAGATCCGTTCTTTCACATCTCTGATCCTACCCCTTGCCCTGCATCGGGTCCTAGCACTGAAGCCATTATTCCTGCTCCGTCTGTTCAACCTACCCTGGGAAGGCTCCACACTCATTCCCTAGAGATTTCCCCCATTCTTCCAGTGCCGCCTCTTAGCACCCCACAGAGGAGGTACATTGGAAGAAGATGTGCAAGAGGAGGCACATAGACTCCCCGATGGAGTCCCCTCACTGGAGACTGACTGATGAGGGAGAAGGATCCTCTTGATCACCACCTGATATCTCCTTTGGAGACATACTGGAAATCCTGAAACAGAAGGATGGCTGGACTTCACAACCTCCTCCTTCTGAAGAGTCAGTGTTTCTTGAGGCTTTCAGGGTGGGCCTATGTCTTGGGTGAAACCCCCCCCCGGCTTGATGAACTTACTGACCTAGTTTCCCACTAGGTGTGGAAGGGGAACTGGACACTGTCGAGCTCATCCCCAAGCATCCAGATAAATTTCTAGTCCCCCCAGCAGACAGAACCCATTGGAGCAAGGGTGACCCCTGTTGATGCCATTGTTTTAGCAGCCACTAAAAAGGAGCTATCCAAGCAGAGCTCCTCTGTCAATCCACTGAATAGGGAGTTTAGTGCAGTGGAAAGATTCAGAAAGTGCATGTATGCCTCAGCCACGTTTGCACTGAAGTCATTAAATTACCTGGCGCATTTTACCTGATTGCAGAGAGATTTGATCAAGGAGCTCTCAAATTTTCTTGCTGAGACCATGTCGGCAGAGGACCTCAAAATCTCGCCCCAACTGGCTAACTTTCTAATCTATTGCTAATTCTTCAGTAAGGTTGATATCCCATACAGTGGAGGGTACCGCATGAGCAGCCGGTTCAGGCATAGCTGTAAGAAGACATGCATGGGTGATGCTGTGCGACTTTGCAGAACCCTTTAAGGTGTTCTTCATTAATGTCTCCTTCTATGGTTTCTCTTTGTTCGGGCCATCAGTGAAAGATATGCTTACCTGCAGTGATCAGGAAGGAAAGACCCTGTCTCCTGTGGGGATCAAATTTTTTTACTCAGTGGACTTTTTCTAGAAACAATGGAGAAGTAAAGAAAATGTGGTTCCAGATATCTCAAGAGCCTTTTCAAGACCCACGCGGGCATAACTCCTCCAGAGATAGAGGAGGGGGTTTCAGTGGTAGATGTCACCCCAGAGGCAGAGGGGATCCGCAGAGCCAGGGCTTCAGAGACTCGTTCTATGACAGACTTCATCAGCGCTCCTGAAGTGCTGTCCATCTCTGGAGGTAGTTGGGGGTTGTGTCTCCCTGCATCTACACACCTGGATAAATCTTAAACAATACTTTGGTGCTAAGTATACTATCTAGAGGTTATTACATTCCCTTTCCCTTCCACTTCTGTGGACCAGGAGGAAACTCCCAGACATTCCACCCAGTCAGAGGGAGTATGCATCTCAAGAAGTTCAAAAGCTGCTACAAAAAAGCAGTCATCCAGGAGGTCCCAACTGAACAAATAGGATTTGGAACTTATGCTACTTTTTGGTGCCAAAGAAAACAGGGGAACTAGGGAATCTGAATCCGTATGTAATGAAGTCAGAGTTTTGAATGGTTACAGTTCAATCCATCCTACCTCTTCTGCGCAAGGACAATTGTATATGCTCAATAGATCTCCAGGATGTATACTATCACATCAAAATAGACGGGTGCTTCAGGAGATACCTGCACTTTCGACTGGGAACCAATCACTACCATTTCAGGGCACTGCCCTTTGGGCTTACCACAGCCCCTAAGTTGTTCAACAAATGCACGACAGTTATGCCAGCTTACTTGAGGCTCGACGGATTCCAGGAGATTCCCTATCTAGATGATTGCCTCCTCACTGCCCCAACCAGGCATTAACTTCTGCAAGCCATGAATTACTTGCTTCAGATCTTCAACTCCGTAGGCATCATGGTAAATCTTGCCAAATCGAACTTGACTCCTGTACAAAGTCAAGAATTTATAGAAACTCAACTGGATACTATAAATCAAGCAGCTTCAGTACCTCTTCACCACATTACATCTCTGAGAAATAAGGTGCGGGACTTACTGTCTTGTCTGTCCCCTCCAGCAAAACTAGTGTTACAAGTTCTTCGGTCAGTGTCAACTGCCATTATTCTTGTCCTTCTAGCAAGATTCTTCATGCGGATCCTCAAATAAAACTTGGTGGTTCAGTGATCTGTTCTTTACCAGCCTTTATCTGTCCCCATCAATCTCACTCCAGTTTGTAAATGTCATATTCGATGGTGGATATACAGTAAGACGACCTATTTTGGGCATGCTGTTCTGTCTTCCCTCCAATAGCCACAGTGACCACAGATACTTCCCAGTTGGGTTGGGAGGCATTGCAAGGGAAAGATGGTCCAAGGCATATGGTCCCTCTCGGAAACCAAGCTGCATATCAGTGTCCTCAAGATGAGCAGTCCTAACACTGCAAGCCTTTCAGGACATTCTCTGTCTGGGGATTATTGCTATCCATTTGGACAACATGCTAGTAGTCTGGTACATCAACAGACCAGGAAGGAACCTTATCGTACCCATTGTGCAAAAAGGCCATGAGGGTGTGGGAATGGGTGATCTCTTCAGACCACTTTCTAACTGCAGTTGCATATACAGGGGAAGACCAACACACTGACAGACAGACTCAGCAGGTCCGTTCTGATTCAGCCATTGGAGCCAGCTTTGCTGCAACCTATTTGCCTCTCCCCTCAACAGCAAGTGCAGCAAGTACTTCTCTCTGATCCCCACTTCTGCAGGAGTCACCGAAGGATGCTCTGATTCACAATTGGCCCCCAGGTCTCCTCTGATATTACACCCCTCTTCCATTGATGCCAAAGTTTTTACTGAAAGCAAGTAGGCTGAAGAGTTCAGTAATCTTCATTGCCCCCTACTGACCTCGACAAGTGTGGTTCCTGATGTTCTTCGTGTTTCACTGTTGCAGTCATTACATTTGGGCTATCTGCTTGCAGGTAGCCCTCAGTCGGCATGATTAACAAAGTCTTGGGTCCTGCATTGGTTGCTATCCCTTCTTCCATGATTTCAGGTCGTTAGGGGTATAAAACAGGAAGCCGATGCCATTACATCAGTCTTTCTTGCCGTGTGGTGCCCGAAGCAGAAGCAGTTCGCAAGTGCCGGTCGGCCGACTCCTGAAATTTTCATTTTCAAGTTTCAGAACCGAAGTCTTCAACTAAAGCTAAGTAACCCGTTGGGGAAACTTTTTCTTGCTCCTTACCGATGTCAGTAAAAGTTAATAATTGCATTACTTGTGGAAAGCAAATACCTCAAAGATTTTCATTCGTACTGTATTCCTTGCCTAGGCCCTGACCACGACGTACCTTGCTGTCAGTTTTGTGCTTTATTTAATCAGCTCACTATCTGTCTTCAGTATATTTTCGCCTCTAAATATTTCTGTTCTCGGTTTAATTATCCAGAAGTGTCATCGGTTAGCCATCCGACTGGGATTCCAAAAAAATGCAAAGATAAAGACAGAGACAGACCGCCAAGGTCTAAAACTGCCGACGACGCTTCTCCCAAGCCAGTCACCAGTTCGTCAGTACTCAGTGAGGCGCTTTTGCAGCCTTTGATACCCGCTACTTCTGATTCGCAGGCCTCTACTGAAACACATTCGGAGTCAAGTATGCCGCGAGATGCTTCAACTGTGGAACCCGTGGATGTCTCTACCTTGGATGGGTCTGGAGCAGGCACCGGCTTCTGTGGGTGTATTCACACCTACGGACTTGCATATTAAACTAACGCCTCATTTTTCATTTAGGCCTAAATCTCGAACCATGCCTAAAAAAACGACACCCAAGCCACATGCTCAGGCCTCTATGCCTAAAAAAACAAAATAAGAATGGCTGAAGATTTAATAACTCTAATCAGGGGTAGCCAACCCCCCCCCCCCTTTCTAAGAGGCCTAGGGCCGAAGTTGTTTATGAATCTTCTGACCAGGATTCTGTTTTTTTTCTGATTCGTCTAATGATCTGGATTTGTCCTTATCTACTTATGAGGATTCTGATGCAGAGGACTCCATTCCCTCTGCTTCCCCTCCAGAGGATTTTTCTTTTGGGGAAACCTTGCATACTCTAAGGGAGCATCTCTACTGGGAAAGCCAGGATTTTTCTGATTCAAAAGAGAGGCTTAGGGATTTCTTACTCCTACCTCAGCATAGGCCTTTAGCTATTCCTCCTGTACTGGACATTGTTGATGATGCTTTTTCGGAATCTAGTTTGGCCCGTGATTCCTTGCCTCCTGCTCCCAGAAAACCTGACAGATACTACAGGGTCCCTGAGTCACACAAGTTCCTTTTTAAAAATCCTATTGCGGATCCAGAGATTATTTCACAGGGGCCCAAGGGCATTAAGGCTTCTACTGCTAAAAATCCTACCCCTTCTGATAGAGGCTCCAAGGCGCTGGATAGATGGGGTAAGAAGGTGTACATGTCTGCAACCTTGGCCATTAGGGCTTTAAACTGCCGGTTTCCTGTGTTAAAGTATCAGCAACATGTTACTGGATTGCTTAAACAGAAAATTATGTTGATTCCTGACTGTGTGGAAAGTAAAGAATTACAGGATTTAATGCATTCTGCTGAACAAGTTGGAAAACATATTTTGCAATGTGGTTTTGATTCATTAGAGGCTTCTTGCAGGGCTGCTGTTACTGGGTCTGTGCTCTGAAGGCATGCTTAGCTAAAGGAGCAATCCTTGCTTGATCATGTTAAAGTTAAATTGTTGGATGCTCCATTAAATCAGGACCGCCTGTTTGGCAACAAGGCTGAGGAAGTTCTTAAAAAGATGGAAGATGAAGCTAAATCTATGCAAACTGTTAAAGATTTCTTACAAGTTCAGCCTCCTAGATTTAGTAGGCACTGACCCTCTAAGAATTGGTCCTTTCCAGCCCCTTCCAGGTCTTCTCAAGCCAAACCCAGACACAGCAAAAGCCCCAGGTTTCAGTCCCAGGGGAGACACAGGACTAAGCAGTGGGGGGCCTCCACTTCCAAATCTGGGAGTAATAAGACTCCCCCCTATGGTAAAGTGTCTCAATGACTTTCGTTTAAAATTTCTAAGCACTTATCAACTGTCTACCCCTTTGGGGGGAAAGATTGCTCTTCATGCAAAGAACTGAAACTCATTACCCAGGAAAAATGAGTTTTAAATATAGTGTCCCAGGGATACAGATTTCACTTCCACACATTGCCAACACCAAGCGGGTGGCCGGACCTACCCCCAAATCGGTGGGCAGAGGCCCAAAAACAAGTACTTTCTCTCTTAATATGGAGGCTATTCAACTGGTGCCGGAAAAGGGACAAGGTCTTTACTCGAGACTTTGCCTAGTACCCAGAAAAGGCAGTTCATAGCATCCTATCCTGGATCTGTCTACTCTAAACACCTTTTTGGAAATTCCAAAATACAAGATGCTGACTCTTCAACAATTACTTTCTATGCTAGGCAAAGATGCCTGTTTGGCAACACTAGATTTAAAAGAAGCATACCTGCACATCCCAATCAGGGAATCTTGCAGAAGATACCTGTGATTCAAAGCAGGCTACACTCACTATCAGTTCTCTGCACTGCCATTTGGCTTATCTACTGCGCCAGGGTATTCACAGAGTGCCTAGCTCCAATTATTGCATTTTGCAGGCAAAGAAATATTCAAATATACCCATACCTGGACGATTGTCTAATTCAGGCAGAAAGCCAGGACATACTTTTGAATCATCTGGACTTTGTACAAAGGGTTCTGACTTGTCTGGGGTACACCATAAACGAAAATAAATGACACCTGGTACCCTGTCAACAAATTATATTCCTAGGAGCAAGCTTGAATACAACTTCCCATATGGCTTACCTCATGCCAGAGAAACAAAGTCATTTGACAACCTACTTCAATCAAGTGGCCACAAAAACTCTATCTGCAAGACAAATACTGCAAGCCTTGGGGTTCATGGCCTCCTGCATTTTTCTAATTCCATATGCAAGACTGCATATGAGGAAACTACAGTGGTATCTAAAAAGCCTATGGTGTCAACATTCTCAGGATCTAGAAGCAATGATTCCTATCATACCTTGCCTACGCCTAGAATTCCTTTGGTGGGCAGAGGCCTGCCACCAAAACAAGGGACTACCTTTCACACCACCCCCTGCCGCCCAAACCCTAACAGACGCATCAGACTATGCATGGGGGGCTCACCTGGCATTGAAGTGCATTCAGGGCAAATGGAACCCAAGTACAATGCACCTGCATATCAATAAAAAAGAAATGTTCGCTGTACAGAATGCTCTGACAGCCTTCAAGGACCATATTCTTCCAGGGCAACGTATGGTAAAGATGGACAACACCACTGTTATGTGGTACATAAACAAGCAGGGGGGGTACACATTCTTACCCCCTCTGCAGACTAGCCATGGCATTGTGGAACACAGCCTTGAGCTACCAAGTGCACCTACAAGCTCAATTCCTGCCAGGAAAATTAAATACACTGGCAGATGGACTAACCAGAAACCTCATGGACCCACACAAGTGGCAACTGGAACCAAGGAGTTTTATCATGTTGACAAGCAAATGGGGGAGCCCAGATATAGACCTGTTTGCCTCTCCCCAGAACTACCAATTGGACAAATGTTGCACAAGGACTCCCCACAAGCAAGCCTGGAAAGTGGATGCTCTGTCCTTCAGCTGGAAAAGCCTATCAGCCTATGCCTTCCCCCCTCTGCCTCTGCTTTCCGAAGTACTACTAAAAATCAAACAGGACAAACCAAGAATGATTTTGATTGCTCCAGACTGGCCACACCAACACTGGTACCCCCTACTACGAAGTGTGTCATGGTTATCCCCATGGCACGTGCATCAGACTCCTTCCCTGTTGTCTCCGCAGGAGAACCAGATTCTGCACCCTCAGCTTCTAACACTGAACCTTGCAGTCTGACTAATTACATAATCTCTCATCTACCATCCCTCAGTAAACCTGTGTTGGATATCATTTTAGAGGCAAGGTGGCCTAGTACTAGTAAATCTTATGCTGAAAAATGGAAAAGATTATGTGCCTGGAACCAATCTCAAGGGATGAGCACAGCACCTCCCCTCTTCTCTCATCCACTGATCAAGCAGTTCCTCAGAGGGGACAGAAATTTGAGACCACCCAGGAGAGCTCCAACCCCAGCCTGGGACCTTAACTTTGTTTTGGAGAAACTCACTCTACCTCCTTTTGAGCCAGCTGCTACTGCAGACTTAAAATTTCTTTCTTGGAAATCAGCTTTTCTTTTAGCAATCACTTCATCTAGAAGGGTATCTGAATTACAGGCCCTTATGCAGTGGAGGCTTTCATCATCTTTCATGCGGACAGGGTGTCCCTCAGAACCAATCCATCCTTCATGCCCAAGGTGGTATCCAGTGTGGCTCTTAATCAGTCTGTTCATTTGCCAACCTTCTTTCCCAATCCACAGAACAAAGGGGAACGGATACTGCATTCCTTAGATGTGCACAGACAACTTAGATTCTTCTTGGACAGGAGTAAACCTCAAAGGAAATCTGAGCAACTGCTGGTGACATTTGCTGCAGGGGAAGAGGGGAAGGCTGTTTCAAAGCAAACCATTTCTAAATGGATAGGCCTTTGCATCCGTTTCTGCTATAAGCACCATGGAAAACCTATCCCCCAGGGGATTAGACCTCACTCCACCAGGGCTGCATCTACCTCTGCAGCCTTTCTCAGAGGCATCCCTGCCAGGGACATCCTAGAAGCTGCTACCTGGAGTCCTGTGCATACTTTCACCAAGCATTATCATTTGCCAATTTTCTCTATATCCAGAGCTGGCTTTGCCACTGCAAATTCCTCCTCCCAGCCATAGTTTTGGGAATCTACCCAAATGTAATGAATGCAACAGTGAAACATGAAGAACATAGTACAGTTGTGTACACTTACCATAAATGTAGATGTTCGAGTGTATTCACTGTTGCAGTCCTGGTTACCCTCCCTCCAGCCCCCTAACTTCTTTTGGCTATACCTCTTCTTTCCTTTACTATGCTTAAAAGCTTTTTTGGTGTATTTGCTTTTTTGTTGAAGGTATATCATTGTACTTTTATATTTAATTGCTCCCCATTAGGGGGGGCACCTGACATCTGGGAAAAGAAAAACTGTTGTAATGGTGTCGGCTGCATGTTTTATACCCCTGACGTCATGTGGAAGAAGGGACAGCAACCTTCCCAGAACCCAAGACTTTGTTAATCAGGCCGACTGAGGGCTACCTGCAAGCAGATAACCCAAATGTAATGACTGCAACAGTGAATACACTCGAACATCTACATTTATGGTAAGTGTACACAACTGTACTTTCCTCTGGTCTCACCTCAAACATCCTTCATGGTTACTGGTGCCCAATCAGGACCTCCTGTCTCATCCGTCATAATTTCATCATCCCAATCTCCATGCCCTCAAGTTGACCATATGTTTTTTCCACTTCCAGTGATAGCACAATGGTCCAGGCTCACCACCACCCCCCCCCCAGTTTGCGATGTCATCTTGGCCTCACAGAAGGCTTCCACCGAGAAGGTCTACAGAAACAAATGGAAAAAATTCTGTATATTGGCTTCTAAGAACATTGATCCTTTCTCAGCACCTACTTCAGCCATCCTCCCATTTCTCTGTACTGTTTTTAAAGAAGGGGTTAGCTTTTCTGCTATTAAACTTCAGCTAGCAGCAGTTTCCAATTTTCATGCTGGCCACGAATCCATTTTGCTATCAAATTCCAAGCTATGTACATTCTTTATGAAGGGAATCTTCCTCCTCAGATCTCCTATAAAAGACCCGTCTACTCCTTGGAATCTCCTTATGGTCTTTCATTGGTTGACTTGGAAATACTTTAAACCAGCAAACTATTGTGATATTAAATTTCTTTCTTTCAAGGCAATCTTTTTGGTGGCTATCACTTCAGCAAGAAGAATTCTGAACTCCAGGCTTTATCAGCTAGACCTCCTTACATTATTTTCCATAGACATAGGGTATCTCTTCGAACTAACGCTTCCTTTATGCCTAAAGTGGTGACTGAAACTAATATTAATCAAACCATTCAATTGACAGTCTTCTTTCCAAATTTTGACAGTAAGGGAGAATATATGCTACACCTTCTTAACGTTCAAAGCCAACTGCGTTTTTATCTTCACAGAACAAAACAGTCCAGGAAGTCTGACCAGCTATTTGTTTTCTTCCCCCTAACCACCTAGGTCAAGGAGTTTCCATAATTACTCTGGGCAAATAATTTCATAGGTGTTTACTAGACTAATGACCACATGGGCCTTTTTAAGCCTAGCCATGTATCCCAAATCTCTGACAAGTTCTGATATCCTTGATAAGTGTAAGCATGGGCCTGAGAGATGAACCATTTACAGGTTACTTCTGTCCATTAGAGGCATAGTTGCCAAACCAGGGATGAATTTCTGGTTGTCCATCCAGTTCTCCAAGTTGCACTTGAATTGGGTTAGGGTAAGTCTTTAGAATGGGTAATTCTGGTGCTGTTTGCTTTGTGGATATGCAGGAAGCCCATCAGAGTGGGGTCTGACAATGCCCTGTATGCCAGGCATAGATCTCCCCTCAAAAGCCTGTAGGAGACGGAATAAAGGGATAAGGCCTCAAGGCATTCTGCAGAGGGTATTTTACTTAGAACCTGTATTCTTTTAGTGTGAAACCTCTGTGGACGTTCCAGTTGTTGGATATGCCTAAGTAGGTACATACCAAAGGGTGCATTGTACTCAGTGGTAGGTCTGATGAATGCCGAATAGAGTGGAACAGTGACTTCCTTGGACTCAAGATGCCATACTTTTGTTTGTAAGTTGTGCAACATAGAATGATTTCTTCACCACTGTAGACACATGATGGTCAAAGGCCAGATTACTATCTGTGTGTGTCCCTAAGTCCCTGACTGCTGGCTCAGCTCTAAGAGGTGTGTTGTCAATATGATAGTCACCAGGGATGGATGACGTCCCAAAGGATACTATTATGCATTTGTTGGCATTTAGTTTTTGTCCATGGCTCTGACACCAGTTTGTTTGTCAGCCCCTCCTGGAGAACATTTGTGTCAGTGTGAGATTCAATGACAGCTCCTAATTTGCAATCATCTGCAAATTTAGTCCGCTAGAGACCACTGACATTGGCCTTGACTTCTGAGAAGTAAATGCCAAAAAGGAGTGATCCAAAGACTGATCCTTGAGGGATTCCACTTGTGACTGGCCTCTTGGTAGAGGTGGACTCCCCGATTCTAACTTACTGGCTCCTGTCTCTGAGCCAGTTGGCTATTCACCGGGTGACATACAGGTTTGTACCTAACCTCTTGAGTTTGTCAACAATGCCCCACTCGGGCATTGTTTGTCAGCAATGCCCAAGTGGGGTATTGTCATATGCCTTGGCCAGGTCAAGCTAGGCAGTGTGAACAAATTTGCCTTCATCCATTGCTTTGGTGACCTTCTCAAAGAAATCTACCAGGTTGAGTAGGCATGATCTGCCTTTGATAAAACCAAACTGGGTTGGGTCCAGTGTCTGGAGGTTTACTATAGCTCTATTGATCATCTCCATGATAATTTTTTCCATGGCTTTACATACAAGACTAGTGAGACTTATGGGTCGGTAGTTTCTAGGGTCTGTAGATGGCCCACCTTTGTGCAGGGGGATGACTGTTTCCTTTCTCCATTCATGAGGCACATAACCTGTTTGGAGGCTACAGTTAAATAGTAATTCCAGAAGCCCTAGTAGGTCATGTTTCATGCTGTTTAGAAGCCATCCTGGGATATTGTCTGGATCCACTGATGCAGTATTCTTGGTCTTAGAGAGAGCATTAAGGACCTGTTCCCTAGTGATAGTAGGGGGAGTTATATTTGATGATATTTCCTGGGGGAAGGTTGAGGGGGAGAGAGGAGTAAAGTTGGAGCTGAATTTATCAGCCAAGAGGTTTGCTATGTCTTTTGGCTCAGTATGGGTGGCTGCATTTACAATGAGCTGTGCACACAATTGTGTATTGCCTTTGAGGTTGCAGCTAGCTAAAGAATGCTTTGTGGTTTTCATAGGTGTGTACTAGGCTAATGGCCCTGGAGCCTTTACAAGCCTAGCCTATAGAAGTGCCCTGGCATCGTGCCACCCTGTGAGGCCAGACTTACCTCACATTTGGCTGTGGTAGACTTTATTTGTCCTCTGAGTTTGTTTAGTTTGATGAGAGTGCTTTTATCCTGCTGGGTGCTGCACCTCCTAATTTTTGCATAATGTCCTTCCTCCTGTTATACAGCCTATAAATTTTGTGATTCCACCGTGATGACTTGTTTTTTGACTTAGTTCTGTACTACTTCTTGGTGGGTACAGCTGCCTCTATGCAGCGCTTAACATGCTTGTGCAGGGTTTCTGTAAACAGTTCTGCATAGGCAGCAGTGTTCTCAGGGTTTATGGGGGCTTGAAATTTTGCCATGTTCTCACTTAATAGCAGGAGGTTAACCTTAGCATAGTTCCTGAATGGTCCAAGTTTTATTTTTACTTCAGTGGAGACCATTTTTGTGGTCTGACCTTACCAGGGAAGGCATTACAGTAGTGGGTGTGCAGCACTCTCCAATATTAGTGAGGACTAGATCCAGTATGGTTGCACTCCTGGTTGGTGTATTGACTGTCTGTTCCAAGGAGTTTGTGTTTACAAAATCCAGAAATCTCTGTGCATGTACGTTTGGTGTCATATAGGATTCCCAGTCAGTAGTGGGGTAATTTAAGTCACCCATGAATATGGTATTGGGTTGGATGTTTAGTGCTTCTAATAAGTTTAAGTACATGGCGTAGGTTTCCTGGGTCATAGAGGGGGACCTGTAGCTTGCAAGGAAGTGGTATTGGATTTTGCCCATGGTGATTTGAACATGGAGCAGCCCAAGTGCATTGCCCTGTTTGACCAACCTTGAAGTATATATATCTTTGATGGAAATAGAGACACCTCCACCTTTAGTCCCCAACTGTGAAGTAGCTGGGCTAAATGTGTGGAGGGCATTATAACCTAGCACTGTTGGTGTGCTCTTTGTGGCTTTAAACCAAGTCTCAGTGACCACACAGACATCAGCATTCTCTAGGGTAAAGAGAGCTTCTAGGGAGTGGAGTTTTTTGTTTAGACTCCTAGCATTGAGCAGTAATACCTTTAGATTTTCTTGGCTTTGATTTGCTATGTCGGAAGTACTTTCAGTTTGGCATTCCCTAAAAAAAGGTACTATGGGGGGGGGAGACAAGCGTATTAGCTAATATTCTAAAGCCTAGAGGGGATAGGTGCAAACCATCCCTGGCAAAGCAATGTGGTCTGTTGATCATCTCTTTCCATGCCGACAAATATTGCAACCCCTTAGAATGACACCAGAAACTAAGCCAATTATTAAAGTCAATCATCTTTTGTTCGTATTGTGACACCATCCTTGGAGAAGGTAACATGCTGCTCAGTGATAGGCTCAAACCAGCCTGAAACACACATTCCAAGAGCTCCATGATGTCTCTCTTCGTGTGGTCTAGGGAGGTACATCTCCGGTCATTTACTTCCACGTGGACTATGACTGAATCATATTGGTAATTTTAGTCCAGTGACCTGAATGCCTGCATAATGTGGCAGATCATAGCCCCTGATAAGCAACTGACCGTGACTTTCTCCTTACTCAGCCTGGTGAGAGAGACATCCGTGTGTCTCACGATGGAGTGTCCAGTTATTAGAATGTTGGATTGTGTCGCAGCTTGCCTTATGGGTTTAGAGGTAGAGGCTCCATGAGATGTAGGTCTATGTGTTGATGTGGGTGTTGTTTTGAAAGAGCGCATTTGGGGCTGCTGAGAGTATTTCTTATGTGTACTTCATCTAGGAGGCCTTTGTGGTTTAGGAAGGTTACATTTAAGTACCTCAGCATATGTGGATTGATATGTCTGTTTTGAATTGTGCGTGATGGGTACAGCATATGTATTACTGACAACCTTATTGACATTGGGAGTAATTTTATGTGAGACCTTTGCCTCTAGTGACATTGTGTAAATACATCTATTGCATACCATATCAGTTTGTTTGAGAATGAACTGGTTGTGAGTAAACATGAGGCAATTTCTACATTGCCTCAGGATGCCCATATCAACCAAGCCGGTAACAGAAACAATAGGAAAGTTCATATCCATGGCAACAGACCCTTTTTTATTGATTAGACAGTTAGTGAGAATATCAGTCACTGTCAGTAGTATCTGGTTTGCAACTGTGAGGACAGTGCTTGTCACTGCAAACTAGTTATCCTGTGTGCAACTACGTATTGGAGAAATTTCAATTGTACTTTTACAGGAAAAATGTCACTCAAGGTGTCTGAGTCTATGCAGAGCACTGCCAAACACTTGAGGGGAAACTAATACGTAGACCCAGAAAATTTAAGGATGAAGTATTTAGGCAGATATTCTGAAGTTAGAAACAAATCAAGCAATACTTAATGAAAACAAAGAATTAGCTTGTCAGAAATGATGAAAAAAAGGCCATTTGCATGAAAGGCTACTGCCTGCCTATTACTAATGCTGGTCTTACCACAGATTCACTCTGTTGGGATACTATGTTCCTTTGCTTCGTCTTTCACCAGAAGCAGAATGTTAGCACCAATCCCAAGATGAGAAGCAGGCCACAGCCTGTTTGGTGATCCAAAGTGTTGTCCCAGATGATGCAAGGGATCTGTAGGCTTGTATCCTTTTCCTTGTAGATGCCTTGAATAGCAACCAGACCAATCAAGAACGTTAAGCACAGACACTCACTCTCTAGCCAGAAATGGTTAGGAATCAATGCACTCTGCTCCTACTCTCACTAGGGCCAGAATATAAGTACAGATTCTAAGCAGTCGCCTGTAAAGCAGTTATTAGGTTTCCTGGTGATCAGTCTCCAGGACATAATGTCCCTGTACTCTCCTCTCACCAGGAGAAAACTGAATCACTAATTCCAATATGACTACTGAGAGACAGAATGTGGGCTCTCCAATAGCTAGTGGTCTTGCAATAGATGTTTAAAGGTAAGATGAAAAAGATGGTTTATCCTAAACACTGTAGTGTACACTAAGCAGTTAGATATGAAAGTGGGTAACTTAAGTTTTAGCTGTCAAAGTGGAGAGCCACTATTTTTAAAAGGGCAAAATAGATTGAAAGGGGGTAGGCACTTTTATATTCTGGTACTATGGAATACAGTGGGTTGGCCATTAAATTTAAATAGTTGAAAGGGGTATGATTTCAGAAAATTATAATTTTGTGCGTACTCGCACCAGCCAGTCAAATTACCATAAGGGGCAGGCAACTAGAAAGCCAGTGGTGTTTAAGAACACAACAGTAACAGGGTTGAAAGGTGGGAAACAATTCTGTCTGACTCACGAGACACAGCTGTGGTCTCTCTTCAAGTTTTAGTATGCAGTTAAAAGCAGAACACAAGTAAAACACAATATAAAGAAATCAAATCAGAGTATATAAAACAGTAAAAGGCAATAAAGTAATACAAAGTACAAGAAGTCAAAAGCAAGTTAACCTTTCCCTCACAGCAAGCTGTGGCAGTGTCTGGGTGAGCTTTTGCAATAAAGTCAAAGCGAATGAGTTATTGATTATATTTCAATGATTTATTCCCAAAAAGGTTTGGAATTGCCTTTTCTTCCTAGAGCTCACTCCACCAGATCTCTGCCTTTTCCCTCTAGAATGTCAATTGATGATAACTGTGCTGCAACCACTTGGTCAAAGAATCATACCTGTGTTACACATTACAAATTGGATGTTGTCTCCAAAAGTGGCCTTCCTTTTGCTCGACCGTGCATATCCTTCTTTGAGGGCTTCCCAAGAATCACATAGCTGGGGACACTGACCCATTAGTGATGAAGTATGAAAAGGACAACATCAGATTTAAAAGTTATGTATCTACTATAACTTGGCATCTGTGTTGTCCATTTTCATTCTTCCTCATCTTCCCTCCCAGCTATCCCCCAGCCTTGTCACTCCTAGAAGGATCTTCAGATTTTGGAACACACATGTTCTAGGTTTGAGCCTTAGTCTTCTGTCTGTCCTGTCTCTATAATCCAGTGGGCATTAAGGCAGCAAAATTGATCTGAGGAGTTGGGGATGGTTGTAGAGCATTATGAGTAGAGGGAGGAGCTTGTGATTTGGATACAAGTCTTAGAAATGTGGCCGAATCAGATTTGAGGGTCAGATCCGTAATCCATCAGTGAGGAAAAATAAAAATGAACAGCACAAATGCCAAGTTATGGTAAGCACATAACTTTTAGTTACGGTTAATTGGGCAACGCACACGCACACACACAAACAAAAGGAATGAGGCAAGGATTCCCATTTTTTACAAGACTATTCTTGACAGGATTATAAGGAATGTATTAGTGAGAAGAGTAAGGGAATATTAAGTAAAATGGAGATGGGGCACTTGCTTTCTCCTAGCTGGTGAGGTAGGCAAGGTGTTGGAAAATTTACTAGAGCAATTCCAAGAAGCATAGAGATGTCAGGCTTGGATCTGTAATACTAAGAAGATATTGATGGCTATATTTGGAGAAAATCAGAGAGGTGCTGGCTTTGGAGGGATAGAGATCAGGCACAGAGCAAAATGCGTAATGTTGGGAATGTGGAAAACAGTGGAAAAGACAGCAGAGGTATTGAAGATTTTGAAACGGTCATTAGAATTCTGAGAAGTAGAAAGGTGCTGACTTTATGTAAAAATGTAAGTGGGGTGGGCAGGTCTAGGGTGGCATATGTTTTAAGGCATGTACAGGTATCAGAGCTTGATTAAAAGGTATGGATGCTGAAGAAGGCAAGTAATATATTTATTTGGAGGGGGACGAGACAGAATAGAACAAGATAAGATGGAGGTGTAGTATGTAGCTAAAAGAGCAAGAGAGATGAATAGAGAGAGCTCAAGCTTGGGATTTTTCAGTAGCCTTTAACCTGAATCATGCACTCAGGAAGTGGGTACTCTGAAGGTAATGTGAAAGGTGATGAATCAAACAAGAAAGCATCCCTGAAATAGAGGCAGCAGGAGTTAAGACAAGCCTGGGTAGAATACAGCAGCAGAGTAATAGGTCGCTGGAGAATGAGGAAAAGGAGGACTTTTTCATGGGCGAGTCCCTGCCATTCCCTAACTGAGACCATGGAGATGCATCCTCACAATCCTCAGAGTATGCATGAGAGCTTCTTTAAATGGCTATCAAGGTAGCCCTCTTTTTAAAATAAGTACAAGAAACTGGTACTTTTCCTGGAATCAGAGTATTCTTCCTCTCTTTCAGACATTTCAGGTTGTTATCAAGGCTAATAGTACTCACACCTATGCACCAGCACCAGGAAGAGCAGCTAGACTTTATAGGATACCAGCAGAAAGGCAGAATCCGTGTAATAATTATAATAAATCTAAGCACAGCCTAGAAAGGCAGCATCACTATCAACTTTAGGCTTTGACAGAGAGTTCTGGTTGCTGAAAGGTATGACAAGAAAGTAGGAACATCTACTAAATTTGCCATAAAGGTATGAATTATTTATGGCCCACATGATACCAATTGCTGTAGCTCCATCTTGGTACAAATGCAAGCAACTTCATAAAAAGAGTCTGAGGACAAGACTGGACTAGAAAAGTTCTGTCGCTCGTTCGTCTATAATGCGTATAACAAGAAGGCTTGGGGTTTTATTCAGATGCTTTAATACATACCAGCATCTTTAAGTACGAACGAACTAGCGAACTCGTTAACAAACAGAGCTTACATGCATACATGCTTCCATCTCAACAGCTAGCTACAAAATGGCAGTCAGGCTCGCACGTGCTTAGTAGTTGTACACATGTGCAAGCCCTTGAATAGCTATTTAAAAGTATATACATACATATTGAGCTACATCCTCCCTCTTAAAAATATTTCCCTTTATACAATACAATATCAGAGTCAGGCGTGCATTACTATATACATTGGAAACAAAACACAATGTTCGTGTCCAAGTTGCTTCATATCTGCTACAGGGTTTAGAGATTCGACCATATCTCGTAACATAACAGTTGCAGTGCACAACTTGTATCAGTAACTTCTAGATTTGTCACAGGAATGCCCTCTGGAACTTCTTCTGGAATTGGAACACCGGACAACCCTGAGATGGTCTTTCTCACAGGCTTTATGCTGTAGTATAGGCTCAGACACTAGGCTCAAATGCCTCCAATTCCACCTAAAAGTTGCTCCTTCTGATTCCCCAATATACGATCTCGGCTCTGGACCAATATTCTCCATGAAACCAATGTGATCATAACCTCTGGATGTTTGTATCCTTACCACATGTTCTTCGTGTTTCACTGTTGCAGTCATTACATTTCGGCTTGAATTCCAAAGTCTTGGATCCTGCATCGGTTTCTGTCTTCTCTTCCATGACGTCGGGGGTATAAAAGATGCAGCCTACGCCATTTTCTTTAGTCTTTCTTGCCGCGCGGTGCCCGAAGCAGAAGCATTTTGCAAGTGTTGGTCGGCCAACTACTGAAATATTCGAGTTTGAGTTTCAGAACCGAAGTCTTCACTAAAGCTAAGTACCCTGTTGAGGAAACTTTTTTCTTGCTTTTTACCGATGTCAGAAAAAGTTAATAATTGTATTACTTGTGGGAAGCAAATACTTCATAAGGATTTCCATTTATACTGTATTCCTTGCCTAGGCCCTGATCACAACTTGCCTGGCTGTCGGTTTTGTGCTAGATTTAACCAACGCACTATTAAGCATTGGTATATTTTTGCATCAAAGTATTTTGGAAACAGATTTAACTACCCAGAAATGTCGTCAGATAGTAATCCAAATACCAGAGTACATAAAAAACGCAAAGAAAAGGACAGAGAAAGGCAGTCGATATCCAAAACCGATGACGAAGCTTCTCCTAAGCCAGTCGCCGGTACTCAGTGAGGTGCTTTCGCAGCCCCCTGATGCCCGCTACCTATGAGTCGCAGGCCTCTACCGACACCCATTTCGAGTCCGGCATGCCGCAAGCTACTCAAGGTATTGGACCGACGGATGTATCTCCCTTGGATGGGTCTGGAGCCGCTGAGCAGGCACCTGCTTCTGAGGGTGTATTCAGACCTCCACATTTGTATATCAAACAGACGACAGCTGAAAAACCAAAGACAAAAGCAACTTCTAAAACTAAAAAAACGACGCATGAGCCATGTGCACAGGCCTCTATGCCTAAAAAACAGATGATCAAAATGGCTGAAGACCTTATTACCTTGATCAGGGGTACCCATCCCCCTCCAGATAAGAGGCCTAGGCAAGACACTGATTATGAATCTTCAGATCAGGTTTCTATTTCTTCTGATCAGGAATTATCTATACCTCCCTATGAGGATTCTGATGCTGAGGAGTCTATTCCATCTGCATCTCCTCCTGAGGACCATTCATTTGGAGAAACATTGCATACTTTGAGGGAGCATTTTCACTGGGAGAGTCAAGACTTCTCAGAATCAAAAAAGAGGCTCGGGGATTTCCTCCTCCTCCCTCAGCACAAGCCTTTAACTATTCCCCCTGTTGTAGACATTGTGGATGATGTGTTTTCGGAGTCAAGTTTGACCCCTGATTCCTTACCTCCGGCTCCCAGTAAGCCTGACTGATATTACAGGGTCCCTGATTCACATAAATTTTTATTTGGAAACCCTGCTGCTGATCCTGAAACTATTTCACAGGGCCCAAAGGGAGTTAAGGCCTCAACAGCAAAAAATCCTACCCCCTCTGACAGAGGTTCAAGGGCACTGGACACAGAGTTGCCAGACGTCCCTATTTGGGCGGGACTATCCCGAGATCAGCAGCCTGATCCTGATTCCCACCCTGCCGGTTTAAATCCCAGGCAGCCTCCTCTTTGTTTTTTTTTGTTTTTTTTGATTGGCCCGTATACCGGCATACGGGCCAATCAAAAATTGCTAAACACGGAGCTTCTTGTGTTTAATGCGGAAGTTCCGCATTAAACGAAGCTCCGTGTTTAGCGATTTTTGATTGGCCCGTATGCCGGTATATGGGCCAATCAAAACAGAGCTACTTCGATTTAATGCGGAACATCGCAGTTCCGCATTAAACAGAAGTAGCTCTGTTTTGCAATGTTTTGATTGGCCCGTATACCGGCATACGGGCCAATCAAAACATCGCAAAACAGAGCTACTTCTGTTTAATGCGGAACATTGCAGTTCCGCATTAAACAGAAGTAGCTCTGTGTTTAGCGATTTTTGATTGGCCCGTATACCGGTATACGGGCCAATCAAAACATCGCAAAACAGAGCTACTTCTGTGTAATGCGGAACTGCAATGTTCCGTATTAAACAGAAGTAGCTCCGTGTTTAGCGATTTTTGATTGGCCAGTATACCGGCATACGGGCCAATCAAAACATCGCTACTTCTGTGTAATGCAGAACTGCGATGTTTCGCATTATTTATTTTTGATTGGCCTGGGCCAATGAAATAAAAAATAAACACAGAGACATGGAAGACCTTTTTCCTTTTTTTTTTTTTTTTGTCTTCACTTACAGTGAAAGACTTTTTTTTTTTAGTCCCAACCTGGCCAGTCGGAAATCTGGCAACCCTGACTGGATGGATGGGGAAAAAAGGTTTATACATCTGCAACCTTGGCAATAAGGGCCTTAAACTGTCAATTTCATATGCTTAAGTACCAACAACATGTTATGGGATTGCTGAAACAGAAAATGATGTTGATTTCAGAATGTGCAGAAAATAAAGAATTGCAGGAATTATTGCATGCAGCTGAACATGTTGGGAAAGCATACTTTGCAATATGGTTTTGATTCTTTAGAGGCCTCCTGCAGGGCCACAGTTACTGGATCTATGATTAGGAGGCATGCCTGGTTAAAGGAACAAAATTTGCCTGACCATGTTAAAGCTAAATTGTTAGATGCACCTTTACAGCATGATTCTCTGTTTGGTATTAAGGCAGAAGAGGTTTTAAAGAAAATGGAAGACAAAGCTAAGTATGCAAACTGTTAAAGACTTCTTACAAGTGCAGCCACCAAGATTCAGTAGGCACTGGCCTACAAAAAATTGGTCCTTTCCTGTGTCAGGCAGAGCTCAAAGGGGCAAAACCAGACGCGCTAAGGGTTCCAGATACCAGGCGCAAGACTCGTGTAGGTCAAAGCAATGTTGCGCATCCACCTCCAAATCTGGAGGAGATAAAGCGCAAACCTACAGAAAGCAATCCCATTGACTTCCCTCTGCCTGCACCAAGCACTTATCTTTTGGCAGCACCCGTAGGGAGAAAATTAGCACTTTTTGCTGAAAATTGGCACTTGATGTCCCAGGGCAAGTGGGTACTAAACATCGTATCACAGGGATACAGATTCCATTTCCACACTCTGCCAATGGCAAATGGTTGGCCAGATCTACCAACAAATCAATGGGCAGAGGCACAGAAACAGGTTACGTCACTCACTGATATGAGGGCCATTCAGACAGTACCAGAACAGGAAAAAGGACAAGGTTTTTACTCGACTGTTCTTGGTACCCAGAAAAGACGAGGCCTGGCGGCCAATACTGGATTTATCGATTTTGAACACATACCTGGACATTCCAAAACTCAAAATGCTGACTTTGCAGCAGCTTCTGCCCATGCTGGGCAAGAATACTTGGCTGGTGATTTTAGACCTGAGGCATACCTGCATGTCCCAGTAAGACAATCATGCAGAAGATACCTCAGATTCAAGCCTGGCTTAATGCATTACCAATTCTCTGCACTGCCCTTTGGGCTTATCTACTGCACCCAGGGTTTTTACAAAGTGCCTGGCACCAGTAATTGCCTTTTGCAGACAAAGAAGCATACACATATATCCTTACTTGGACGACTGTCTCATTCAAGCAGCGAACAAGGACACTCTTCTTCGACACTTGGCGTTTGTGAAAAGGCTTCTAACATGTCTAGGGTACATAATACACAAAAAGAAATCACAACTGGTACCCTCTCAAAAGATAACATTCCTGGGTGCAGGCTTGAATACAACTGCCCAGAAGGCTTACCTCACGCCAGACAAACAAAGGCAACTGACTACTTACTTCAAACTGATGGCAACAAAAGCACAGTCTTCTGCAAGACAAATTCTGCAGGCTGTGGGCTTCATGGCATCCTGCATCCTACTAATTCCATATGCAAGACTGCATATGAGGAAACTTCAATGGTACCTAAAAAGTTTATAGAGTCAACATTTGCACAGTCTGGAAACCATGATTCCTCTCATTCCCTGCCTGCAACAGGAGTTTCTATGGTGGGCAAAGGCCTGTCACCAAAACATGGGATGGCCCTTCACTCTACCCCCTGCCAGCCAGACCTTAACAACAGACGCATCAGATTATGCCTGGGGGACCCACATGGCAGGAAGATGCATTCAGGGCATATGGGCACCAAAACAAATGCATCTACATATCAATCAGAAAGAGTTGCTAGCTGTTCAAAATGCTCTAACAGCCTTCAAGGACTTACTTCATCCAGGACAACTACTGATAAAGATGGACAACACCACAGTCATGTGGTATATAAACAAGCAAGGAGGCACACACTCATACCCCCTTTGCAGATTAGCCATGGCACTGTGGGACGCAGCTTTGACCTACCAAATGCATCTTCAAGCTCAATTCCTGCCAGGAAAACAAAACACTCTGGCAGACGATTTAAGCAGAAACCTTATGGATCCTCACTAGTGGAAACTAAATCCACAAGTCTTCAGCATGATAACAGAGAAATGGGGAGCCCAGACATAGATCTATTTGCCTCTTCTCAAAATTATCAATTGAAAAGATTCTGCACAAGGACTTAACACAGACAAGCATGGAAAGTGGACGCCCTATCCTTCAGTTGGAAAAACCTGTCGGTTTATGCCTTTCCTCCTGTGCCTCTTCTACCCAAGATCCTCCTAAAAGTAAGACGTGAAGCCAAAGATGATATTAATTGCCCCGGACTGGCCCCGTCAATACTGGTACCCAATCCTAAGGAACTTGTCTCAATACCCAGCTTGGACCTTGCCTCAAAGACCACAGCTATTGTCCCAGCAAAACAATCAGATCCTGTACAATCAACTACAGACTCTGAACCTGGCAGCATGGCTAATCATGTAATCATACAAACGACACCTCTCAGTAAAGCTGTGATGGATGTCATTTTGGAAGCCAGAAGGCCTAGCACTAGAAAATCTTGTGCTGACAAACGGAAGAGATTCTGTGCTTGGAATTGAGCGCAAGGAACTGATACAGCAGAACCACATATTCCTCAGATATTACAATACTTGACTGAGATGCTTGACAAAGGCCTATCTTTCTCATCAGTCAAAATCCATGCCTTTGCCATTTATACATTACAATACAGAGCCACCAATCTTTTCTCATCCTTTAATAAAGCAGTATCTTAGAGGAGCCAAAAATTTAAGGCCTCCTAGAAGATCACCATTACCTGCATGGGACCTCAATTATGTGTTGGAAAAGCTCACCCTGCCTCCATTTGAACCAGCTGCTACCGCTGATATAAAGTTCTTATCATGGAAGACAGCTCTGCTACTAGCAATTACTTCTGCAAGAAGAGTTTCAGAGCTACAGACCCTCATGGCTGTAGAGCCTTTTATCATACTTTACCCAGACAGGGTGTCTCTGAGGACAAATCCTACTTTTATGCCTAAGGTGGTTTCCAGTGTGGCTCTTAACCAAACAATTCATCTGCCAACTTTTTATCCAAAAACGCAGAACAAAGGGGAGAATATTCTGCATTCCTTGGATGTACACAGACAGCTAAGATTCTATTTGAGCAGAACTAAAGCTCTAAGAAAAACTGAGCAATTACTAGTGTCATATGCTGCAGGATCAGAAGGAAAGGCTATTTCAAAGCAGACAATTTCAAAGTGGATAAGCCACTGCATCCGTTTCTGCTACTTACACCATGGTAAACCTATGCCCAAGGGCATTAGGTCTCATTCCAACAGAGCTGTAGCTACTTCAGCAGCCTTTCTCAGGGGAGTACCAACCAAAGACATTCTAGAGGCTGCTACTTGGAGTTCTGTTCACACCTTTACAAAGCATTACCATTTGCCTCTTTACTCTAGGTCCAGGGCAGGCTTTGCCACTGCAGTGCTGCAGGGCCTTATAGCCGCACCTAATGCTGTTTAGCTCCAGCCTCCCAACCATAGCTTTGGGATTCTACCCAAATGTAATGACTGCAACAGTGAAACACGAAGAACATAGTACAGTTGTTTACACTTACCATAAATGTAGATGTTCGAGTGTATTCACTGTTGCAGTCCAGGTTACCCTCCCGCTATCCCCAGTCATTCTAAAGTTTATCTTTCCTTCTCTATCTTCTACAACATATCTGTTATATTTGCTTGTAGATGAAGGTAAAGTTTATATTGATGCATGTATATATATTTATATAATATTGCTACCTTTTTGGAGGCACCTGACATCAGGGGCAAGAAAAACTAATGAAAATGGCGTTGGCTGCATGTTTTATACCCCTGACAACCTGACGTCATGGAACAGAAGACAGCAACTGACGCAGGACCTAACACTTTGGAATTCAGGCAGACTGAGGGCAACCTGCCAGCAGATTACCCAAATGTAATGACTGCAACAGTGAATAAACTCGAACATCTACATGTATGGTACACAAATGTACTTTCCCCTCTCATAATGGATTCAGCGGTTTGCTGGTCTTATCGTAGTAGGACTTCTGGGTTAAACGCTTCTTCAGCAGATTGGCTTTCATTGATCTGTTGATGTTCTTCGTGTTTTACTGTTGCAGTCATCACATTTGGATGATCTCTGCCAGGGTAGCACTCGGCCGGACTGAATACAAGAGGCTTAGTATTTCTGCATCGGTTGCTGTCGCTTCAGGACTGACTTCAGGTCATCAATAGTGTAAAGTAAGGCAGCCGACGTCATTACATCAGTCTTTCTTGCCGTGAAGCCCAAAGTAGTAGCTGCTACCTGAGTTTCGTCTACCGAACTGAAGCTGAAGTCTTCTAAAGCTAAGTATACCATTAGGGATCCTTTTTTCTTGCACTAACCGATATCAGAAAAAGTTAACAATTGTCTCACCTGTGGAAAGCAAATACCAGAGCGAGACTTTCTTTCTTACTGCATCACTTGTTTAGGCCCAGACCACGACATCCCCCGCTGTCGCTTCTGTGCCTTGTTCAACGCCAGAACTGTCCGTCATCGGGCCCTTATTGTAGCCAGATATTTTCGCTTACAGTCCTGTAACTCCAATATGGCTTCAGTAAGGCATCCAACAGCAGATCTTCTGATAAAACGTAAAGATAAAGACAGAGACAGACCGCACAGGTCCAAACCTACTGACAATGCTTTCGTTAAGCTAGTCGTGAGTTCTCCAGTCCTCAGCAGCCCCTGATGCCCACTTCTGTGGATTCGCAGGCTGCTACTGGAGACCCTTTCAGAATCCGGTATGCCACAAAACTCTTCTTCGACTAAGGATTTTGTGGTCGTCTCTATCTTGGATGGGTCTGGAGCAGCTGAGCAGGCACCGACTTCCGAGGAAGTCTTTCGCACTACTGATTCTCGACACAAACCGATGTCGTCTTTCACAACTACCGTTCTTTCAAAAACAACTGAGTTTCTTAGGCCCAGAGTGCGAACCACACCCAAGAAACCGACCTAATCTCAGGCACCTGCCTCCTTGCCTCTGTCTCAAATGCTTAAAATGGTGGAAGACCTTATCATGTTGATCAGGGGAAGCCAAGCTACCCCCTCCAAAAGGAAAAGTGATCTGTCCCCTGTAGTTTTGTCTGAATAAGAGTCAGATTAATCTGATGCATCTGAATATGAAAACATGCAACCCCTCTCTACTTATGAGGATTCTGATGCAGAGGATTTCATCCCTTCAGCCTCTTCCCCCTGAGGATTTTTCCTTTGGGGAACCCTTCGTACCTTAAGGGAGCATTTCCAATGGGAGAGTTTAGGACTACCCTCAGTCTAAAAAGAGACTCGGGGAATTCTTAGATCTTCCACAACACAGACACTTGGCCATCCCCCTAGTCCTGGATGTTGTGAATGATGTTTTCCTGGAATCCAGCTTGACTCCTGACATCCTCCCTCCTGCACCCAGAAAACCAGACAGATATGTGCCCCTGACTCGCACAGATTTCTTTTTAAAAATCCTAATGCTGACCTTGAGGTAATTTCTCAAGGGCCTAAAGGGATTAAGGCAACCTCTACTAAGAATCCCACCCCCTCAGACAGGGATTCCCAAGCACTAGACAGATGGGGTAAAAAAGTATACGCCTCAGCTACTCTTGCTATCAGAGCACTAAATTGTCAGTTCCATATGCTAAAATTTCAGCAACATACCCTGGAACTCCTCAAAAAAATGTCTTCCTTTCCTGCTTGTGCAGAATCTAAAGAGTTACAAGAGTTAATGCATTCTGCAGGTCAAGTAACTAAACACACCTTGCACTGTGGTTTTGATGCTCTAGAAGCTTCTTGCAGGGCAGCAGTCACCGGATCTGTCCTTAGAAGGCATGCATGGCTTAAGGAACAGCCCTTGCCAGACCATGTCATATCTAAACTGTTGGATGCCCTCTTGCAGAAAGACATCGTATTTGGCACTAAGGCAGAAGAGGTCTTAAGAAAGATGGGGAAAAAAAGCAAAATCTATGCAGGCAGTTAAGGATTTCTTACAGGTCCAACCACCCAGGTTCAGCAGGCATTGTCCCACCAAGCACTGGTCCTTTCCTGTTCCCACTAAGCCAGTTCAGCCTAGGCCCTGGGGAACCAGACTTCCCAGACAGCCACAGGGAATGCAGCGATCTAAGCAAGTGGACTACCTCTACTTCAAAACCAGGGAGTTCTAAGTCAACCCCTTATGGTAAGAACTCACAGTGACTCTCCTCCCCCACCCCCCCCCTCTGCCCCCCTTCTCTTACCCCTAGGAGGAGAAAATTCCTTTCACGCAAGCACCTGGGCCACCATTACCAACGACCGCTGGATTCTCAACATAGTGTCCTAGGGATACATATTTTCTTTTCTCACCCTTCCAACTCCAGAAGGGTTCCCAGGTCTACCACCAAACCAGTGGGCAGAGGCGCAAAAGCAAGTCATTTCTTTGCTCTCTATGAGAGCAGTAGAGCATGTTCCTGCTGAACAGAAAGGCCAAGGTTTCTACTCCAGACTTTTTCTGATACCCAGAAAAAGAGGGCACTTGGCGCCCCATCCTCGATCTATCCATTCTGTATACCTTCCTGGTGGTCCCAAAACTCAGAATGCTGACCCTCCAGCAGCTGCTACCCATGCTCTCCAAGGATGCTTAGCTAGCCACCCTAGATCTAAGAGAGGCCTACATCCACAGTCCTGTCAGAGAATCATGCAGGAAATATCTCCGTTTCAGGGCAGGATCTCAGCACTTTCAGTTCTCCGCGCTTCCCTTTGCCTCATCTACTGCTCCGAGTTTTCACAAAATGTCTGACTCCAGCCATTGCCTTTTGCAGACAAAGGAATATCCAGATTTACCCATACTTAGACAACTGGCTAATTCAGCCAGGAAAAGCTGCTCAAACACTTGGCCTTTGTAAAGTCCCTACTAATCTCCCTAGGGTACACAATCAACGAAAAGAAATCCATACAGGTGCCCACCCAAAGAATTGTATTCCTGGGAGCAAGCCTGGGCACAGCATCCCAGATGGCAAACTTTTCTGACAGCCTACTTATCTCAACTAGCCACCAGACCCCAGTTATCTGCAAGGAAACTCCTGCAAGCTCTGGGATTCATGGCATCTTGCATACTACTCATTCCATATGCCAGACTGCATATAGGGAAACTTCAGTGGTACCTAAAATGCCTTTGGTGTCAACACTCTCAAGACCTGGAAACACTTACACCTATTATACCTTGCCTCAGAAAAGATTTTCTTTGGTGGGCAACAGCATGCTCCCACAACAAGGGACTACCTTTCTCACCACCCAGACCCTCACCATAGACCCATCAGACTATGCCTGGAGTGCACACCTGGACGACAGGTGCATACAGGGCCAATGGAGCCTACAGCAAATCCATCTGCACATCAACCAAAAAGAGATGATGGCTGTCCAGCATGCCTTGATGACTTTCAAGCCCCTTCTCTCCCCAGGGGCTTTCCTGATCAAAACAGGCAACACCACTGTGATGTGGTAGATCAACAAGCAGGGATGGACTCACTCCTACCCTGTGTGCAGGCTGACCATGACCCTTTGGCACACAGACTCTGCCATGCAACTCCACCCATCAGCACAATTCCTACCAGGTTCTCTCAACTCTCTGACAGACGACTTAAGCAGAAATCTTCTGGACCCACACGAGTGGCAGTGCAACAGAAGAAGCTTCACCCTAATAACTCAGAAATGGGGCACTCCGAAGGTAGACCTCTTTGCCTCCCACATCATCAGCTCAGCAAATTCTGCACCAGTGAGCATCACTGCATGGCTTGGAAAGTGGATGCCCTGTCCTTCCCCTGGGTCAGTCTGTCACTCTGTGGCTTTCCTCCACTACCTCTCACCCCCAGGGTACTGCTCAAAATCAAGGAAGAAAAACCAAGGACAATTCTTATAGCTCCAGACTGGCCTCGCCAGCACTGGTACCCCTTGCTGCGCAGACTGTCCCCACTGCCACCATGGCATCATCCTCAGATTCCAAACCTCCTGACCCAGAGGGGAAGGGGAATTCACGCATCCCCAATTGCAGGCACTCAGTTTGGAAGCTTGGTTTATTCCCTAACCCCGATCAGTCTGCCAACCTCAGTAAACCTGTTCTAGATGTTATACATGAGGCCACACAACCTAGCATTAGAAAGTCTTATGCTGACAAATGGAAAATGTTCTGCACCTGGATTCAGGATAAGGGAGCCAATACAGCACTGCCCTCCCTCTCACCCTGGATTACTTAGCTGACCTGCTACACAGTGGCCTCTTTTTCCTCTATTAAAAGTCATGCCTCTGCTGTCTCTGCTCATTTTCCCACTGAACAGCCCCTTTTCTCACACCCTTTGATCAAACAGTTCCTAAGAGGGGCTAGCAACTTGAGGCCACCCAGAAGAGCACCAGCCCCAGCTTGGGACCTTAACTTTGTGTTGGAAAAGCTCACCCTGTCCCCCTTTGAACCAGCTTCATCGGCACAGCTAAAATTTCTCTCCTGGAAGACTGCTTTCCTTCTGGCCATCACTTCAGGCAGAACAGTCTCCGAGCTGTAAGCACTCATGGCTGTGGAACCCTTCATCTTCCATGCTGACAGGGTATATCCCTCAGGACTAACCCATCCTTCATGCCCAATGTGATGTCCAGTGTGGCTCTCAACCAATCCATTCATTTGCCCACCTTTTTCCCTAATCTCCAGATCGGGGGCAAAGGATCCTGCACTCTCTAGATGTGCACAGACAGCTCAGATTCTATCTAGACATGACTAAGTCCTTCAGAAAGTCTGATCAATTGCTGATTAGCTTTGCTACAGGGGCAGAAGGCAAAGCCATCTGCAAACAAACCATTTCCAAATGGATAGCACACTGCATCCATTTCTTTTACAAACAACACAGAAAGCCTCCCCCCAAGGGGGTCAGGACTCACTCCACCAGAGCAGCCTCTACCTTTGCAGCTTTCCTCAGAGGAGTCCCCACCAGGGACATCCTGGAAGCTGCCACTTGGACATCTGTTCACACGTTTACCAGACATTACCACCTGCCTCTCTTCTCCAAATCCAGGGCAGGGTTTGCCTCTGCAGTCTTGCAGGGCATCCTATCCAGCCCCTAGTTTCCTTGACTGCCTCCACCCTTTTCCTCAGCTTTGATACTCAACCCAAATGTGGCGACTGCAACAGTGAAACATGATCATAGTACAGTTATGCACACTTACCATAAATGTAGATGTTCGAGTGTATTCACTGTTGCAGTCCTGGTTTCCCTCCCTCCATCCCCCTTTTTTCCTTCTCTTTCCTTACAAGGGACATATTCTTCCACCAGAACCTGGCTTCTACTTGGGGGCTCCTGACAGGTTAGGGCAAGAAAAACTTATGTAATGGTGTCTGCTGGCTTACCTTATACTACTGACGTCAGTCCTGAAGCGACAGCAACCAATGCAAAAATACTAAGCCTCTGGTATTCGGGCCAGCTGAGGGCTACCCTGGCAGGGATAACCCAAATGTGATGACTGCAACAGTGAATACACTCTAACATCTACATTTATGGTAAGTGAACACAACTGTACTTTCTTGACACATGGAACCAACAGTTGACTACTGATTGGTAATGTGTTTTTTATTTATTTCCATTTTAATGGCCGGGGAAGTCCATTGGGTCCAGGGAGCCAGTTTTCAGTGGAGCCCCGGGGAGAAAATCTCCAACAATACAGAATACAGTAGGATATAAAATATTTTATTTATTTATTTTACATTTATTGACCGGGATAGTCCGACTGGATACATGTCCATTTTCAGCGTAGGCCGGGGGCGAAAAGCTCCAAGATGATAATACACATTGAACATTTAGTAAATGCTAGTTTCAAGCAGATTACAGTCATAAGCAATACCAGCATTTAGCACATATAACACTTTACAAAACATAGCATTATTTTCAAAGTTATATATACATAACATTACATTCTGGTTTAAGACACATTGAGCAGCAGTTATACAATTGACCCTTCCTGAAATTGTGTGGTAGAACTAAGTTAGAAGTAGTTGAAGGTAAAGCATCTAAGTAATAGAGAGGTCACTAGTCGGGGTTACTGCAAGGACATAACCAATGAGTTTTGAAGTATTTATTGAGTTTGTTTTTGAATCGAGTTAGTGAGGGTTCTAGGGTCAAGTCAGCTGGGAGTCTCTTCCATGTTTTTCCAACAGAGTTGGCAAACAGAGTCCCCAGCTGAGTAGTTGGATTTGTATGCTTGAACTAGGAGTCTAGTGGATGATCACAGTGGCCAGGTGCTGGTGTAGGGGCTGATAATATTTTTTAGTGCATGTGTATTTTCTGGTTGGTAAAGAACTTTGTGCCACTATTAGCTGGTTGAACTGCAGTAGGCTAGGCATTTCAAGCCATCCTAGGCAATTTAGGT
This sequence comes from Protopterus annectens, assembly GCF_019279795.1. Taxonomy (NCBI): domain Eukaryota; kingdom Metazoa; phylum Chordata; order Ceratodontiformes; family Protopteridae; genus Protopterus; species Protopterus annectens. Next base: position 234,833,766 of record NC_056748.1, on the reverse strand, counting down.
TGTGACAGTGGTGTGTCCGGTAGGCTGTGCCAGTAGCAAATCTGGCAATGTGGTTATAGCAGGATGATAGTTTATTAAGATCTGTTTTGTTTAAGTTGGAGAATAGAGGTGAGTCATAGAGAAGAGTTGATAGTAGATGGGAACGGGCAATTGCAGTTCTAGCAAGGGGGGTAGGGAAAGGTTTGATTCTGTAAAGAGAGCCAAGTTTTTTATTAATGGTTTTGATAGTTTGATTGATATGCATGTCAAACTTCAGGTTATTATCAACTATGACACCCAGTAGTTTAGTTTGGGCTTTTGGGGAGATGATAGTGCCATTGCTAGCAGTTATGTTGAAGGATAGCAGGGGGTCCTGCGTGTGGGAGAGAAGAGGAGCAGCTTAGTTTTGTTGGGGTTTAGGATTACATGTTGATTGGAGAGACATTTTTCCACTGTATTGAAGGTATTTTGGGTTAAAGTGAAAAAAGTAGCTTGTGAGGTGTTAGAACAAATCAAGATGGAGTGATCTGCATATTGAATGCAGGTAGCATCTGGGATGACTGAATGAAGGTCATTGATAAAGATGGAGAAAAGAAAGGGGTCCTAGTATCGATCCCTGGGGGACTCCTAATGTGATGGTAGGCAAGATGATAGCTTGGCTTGCCATAGGGACTGCCTGTTGCCTGCCCTGCAGGTAGGATTGAAACCATTGGAGTGCATGGTTGTTTAATGAGAAGGCCTTCAAGGTATTTATAAGCATTTTTGGTCAACCACGTCAAAAGCATTGGATAGAGCTAGAAAGAGTGCTGAGGATAGTTTATTATTGCGGTTGTGGTTAATGATGTTAGAGAAAGAGAGGAGGGCAATAGTAGTACTGTGGTGTGGCTGAAAGCCATGCTGAAAGCTGGACAACAGCTTGTTCTGTGTGAGGTAGTGCATGAGCTGTATGTGCACACACTTCTCCATAATTGTAGCAAGAGGTGACAGAATAGCTATGGGTCTAAAGTTAGACAGTTCATTGCAACTGCCTCCTTTATGGAGAGGTATGATATGGGAGATTTTCCATGTAGTGGGTACAGTAGCTTAAGATGTAGCTCTGTTGATCAAGATTGAGATTGGGGTATGCAATGGTGTCAGCAGCCTTTTGCAGATAGTCTGCTGGGAGGAGGTCGGCAGCCAGGGTGGTGAGTCTTAGTTTCTTAAGTAGTGTATGAATAAGTTGAGTAGGAACAGGTTGGAAGGGTAGAGTATGTTTGGGTACTGGGTGTGGCTGCATTAGAATTAGAGCCATTGGGAGAAAGTTGGCTGGCTAGAGACTGGATAGTCTCTGTGAAGAAGCTGTTGAAGTTATTAGCAATGTCTACTGGGGATTTTTGTTGGGAAGCTGAGGGGGGTGGAGTGGCGGTTTGGCCTAGGTGGAGTAGTTTGCTTTTTCCTGCCCAGAACTTTTGAGGTTTGTTTTGGTGTTTTTGCAGTAGATTGTGGTGGTAGTTCTTCTTTTTGTCTAAGGTTGTGGATTTTTTGGTGTCATTCCTTAACTGTCTGAATCTTAGTTGATCAAGTGGGGCTTTTGTTTTTCGGTAGGTGAAATTTTGATTTTGGTATCTTTAGAAATCCATGATGCAGTATTAATTTTGGTTCTAATAGAGTGGTTGAGAGCATGGGAGTTAAGAATAGTAGGGAATTTCGTGTTAAAGTATGCTACTGCTTCATCTAGGGGGAGACTTTTTAGTACTGACCAGTTGCATGCCTTAAGTTCATTTTGAAACTTGGTGAGAATAAAATTGTTGTTTCTTAATGTTCTATAGGTGGGTTGGTAGGAGCAGTCTACTTTGAGCTTGATTACATAGGTGAGACAGTGGTCAGTTAGGTCATCAGGCAAAGTGCCTGATTTATAGGATTGAAATGTATATTGACAAGTATCCAGTCTAGGATAACTTCCCTGTTATTGGGATTTCCTGTCATGGTGGGGGAGGTTATGATTTGAGTAAATCCATAGAGATTTATGTGGGTTTTGGGGGTTACACAAGAGCAAGTGTTCCAGTCAATGTTGAAATCCCCAAGAACAATTGTTTCTTCGGGGTAGTTATTGGATAACCAGTATGAAGTCTTATAAAGTTTCTGTGTTCCTCCCTGGGGGAGTGTAGACACAGACAATGTTTACATTTTTGTTTTATTAATTTGTAGTTTTGAGAGAGGAATTTCAGCATTATTGAGTTTCTATGCTGACAGGGTAGAAGTGTAAAGTATGGCTGCCCCACCACCCTTTCTGGTGGTACGGTGTAATCGAAACATATTGTACCCTGGTGGCAGAATCTCATGGTCCTTGGTGGAACGCTTTAGCCACATTTCTGTTAGGCATACTATATCTGGGGAATGACATGCAGGTGCTGAGTTTTGCTATTTATGCTCCTAATGTTTAGATGGCAGTTCAGCAGTGAGTTAGGAGGTCTATTTTGTTGGACCTGTGGTGGTAGGGGGATATAGTAGGGGGATTAGGGTCAACAGGTGGGGATGGGCCAGGGTTTGGGTGGATGTCGCCATCCTTTGTGAGGTTGTAGTGTATCCTGAGTATGAGTTTTAAGATTTTGAATAAAGTTTTGTAATAGTGTCTAGTTTTAGGACTAATGTAACTAGGTCTAGTAAGATGGTAGTATTTAGGGGTTAAGAAGGTAAGCATGAGGGAGGTGAGTAAAGGTGCATTATTATCTGTTGTAGATGGGATGGATGTTTTAATTTAGGGTAGTGGAAACCTGGGTGACCCTGACATTCTTAGGCAGTTAGGAGATATGGGATGAGTAACAGGGGTAGAAGTAGAGTTAATAAGACTATTTTGGGTGATAGCATAGCTACTGAATGAGACTTGAAACTTAGGCAAATGGAATAGTACAGTTAGAGGACTTGGTGGTATTAGGTTGGGGGTGGTGCTGTTGAGTGACAAGTTGTTACTGATTGGTTTAAAAAAGTGGGGTGTGGTCTAGTACCAATAAATGCAGCAGCACCAGGGGTGGGAGGAATTTGGGGGCAGAGTGGAGTACGAAGTGAGCCCGAGCAAAGCGAGGGCAAGCGGACCAGGGATGAACCAATGCCTGTACTAAGTTGTAGCAGTTTAACCTGTTTGAGGAAAGAGGGGGGTGGGGGAAAAGAGAAGGCAGTAGGAGTGGTTAGAGGGATACCTTGATTGACTCAAGACACCACACCAGAGGTAAGTTTAATGTAAGGGCCTAAACCCTGCACTCAACACTTTAATGTTACTTACACTCAGCACTTTAATTTTACTTATGTTTAGCAGGAAAGACGCACCAACAGTATACACTTTTGAGTATTTTTACAAGGGTTACTTGTTCAAATGTCAGACAAGTAAGTAAAACTTTCAACAGGAATTATGTCCAAGTGTTAGAAAGCCAGAAAAGTACAAGGTATACCTATAAAAATAGGGTCAGAGAGACCAGTGTCAGACAAGTAAGTAAAACTTTCAACAGGAATTATGTCCAAGTGTTAGAAAGCCAGAAAAGTACAAGGTATACCTGTAAAAATAGGGTCAGAGAGACCAATGTAAGAGTCAGTGTACTTTTAGTTACTGGGGAAGGAGGCCAACACTCTAGTAGAAAAGAGCCCTATAGCTGACCAAAATGGTGACTTGCTTAATTACACAGCATTGTAAGAGAAAGCTTAACAAATGCTTTTTGTGTGTGTAACGTACTCTGATTTAATTGCTGGGCGAAACTGTTTTTGTTGTTAGAGACTGTGGTGGCCAATTGCAATCCTGTAGAGACAGTTATGCAGGAGCTGCAGTATGTTAGTGTAGGTAAATGTAGAGTTCAAACTGAGTCACACCAGGTCAGCCAAGGGGGAAAGAGAGAGGGAAATCCTACGCACTTAGATTTGAAAATGCAATGCAAAATAAAGTAGGATACAAAATACAAGTAAAGACACAGAATGTTATAAGTACACAGCAAATGCAAAGCAGAAATACAAATATATATATATATATATATATATATATATATCAAAGAAAAGTATTTACAAAATTGGTCTGAGAAAAGCAGTTATAGTCATCAAGTTGAGGACATTACTAAGTTTGAAGTCATGTTTATAATAACTTATTTGAACAAGCAAGATTTCGAGATATGAAAGGTTGCAATCTAGAAAAGGTAGATTATTGGTGAGTTGTTATTCTTTTTGTAGAGAATGTTATTATAAAGTAGATGGAATAAAGCTTAGATGTGGACTGGTTAGAAGAGAGGGATGAGCTAGGCTGGAAGAATGCAGGTACATTTCCAGATAGAGGAGAGGTAGGAATGAAGCGGAGTTTTAAAATGTTCCATGTTCTCCATTGTTCTTAGGGTAGGAGGAAGAGAATTCCATTTTTTGGCTAAGGATAAAGAGAGGCGTAGTTGTCCTGGTGAACGGTTAGATTTATGGACAGTAAGTAAGTTTTGGTGAGCCAACCTAAGAATTCTGTTAGCGCTGTAAGGGAGAAGGATGTTTGTAAGGGCAGGGCATTTGGTGGGGTTGAAGAGTAGTCTATGAGCTGTGATGAGTTGGAGGCAGTCCAGATAGTTTGGGAGTTCTAACCAATTTAGAGAGTGAAGGGCAATACAGTGATGAGAGGAATTTTTGGAGTTGGTGGCAAATTTGGAAATTTTGTTGCATCAGTTTTCTAATTTGGAAGTGATGGATGCAGGTAAGTGTGTTAGTAGGGGTGTGCAGTACATTAGGGAGGGAAGGAGGTAAGTAGAGGCAGGAAGTGTGTCTAGTATGGGGTGACAGGAGGTGATTGCTCTGTATAGCATACCAAGTGTTTGGTGGGTCTTTATGTTTTGAAGAATATGGTTGTCAAATTTTAGGTGCTCATCTATGTCTACCCCTAGCAATTTGGCATGGGGGACGATTTCAGATGGAGAGTTGTTTTGGCTTAAAACTTGAGAACAGGTTTTGTCAAAAGGGAGGGACTTTGATGGTAAGAAGATTAATATTTTGGATTTGTTTGCATTTAGGGAGAGGTGGTTTTGGAGCATCCAGGCCTTGGTGGTCGAGAAGCCGGTCTGGGTCTTTGTCAGAAGGTCAGGGAGATTAATGCCAGAACAGATTAAAGTTGAGTCGTCTGCATATTGGATTACTTTAGCATTGGGTGTAGCAGAGTGAAATGTATTGATAAAGATATTGAACAAAATTGGACCAAGAATAGATCCCTGAGGTACACCGGAGGGGGTATGGAGAAAAGGAGAGGTACTTTTTCTCCATTTTACAGCCTGAGATCTGTCATACAAGTAGCTTGAGAACCAGGAGAGATGGTATTTTGAAAGAGCTTTAGGTCTGAAAGATGGCTCAGTAGATGGGTATGGGAAACCGTATCAAATTCCTTGGAGAGATATAGAAGCACTGTGGATACTATTTCCCCAGAATCTCTGGCATGGTTGACTGTGTCTAGGAATGAGAGGAGAGCTGTTGTAGTGCTGTGCCCGGGTCGGAATCCATGTTGGGTTGGGGTTAGGAAAGGCATAAGTTAGAGATGAACACATTTTTCTAGGAGTTTTGAGATTGGGGAGAGTATCGTTCTGGGGTGGAAATTAGAGATGTTGGTGTTTTTACCACCTTTGTGAAGAGGTAGAGTATATGCTGCATGCCAGAGTTTGGGAACATAAGATTCCTGTATGGATCTGTTGATTAAGATGTTAATAGGGAATGCAATCCCATCAGCAGCAGATTTAAGAAAAATTGAAGGCATATTGTCTGGGGTGTTAGAGAAGGGTTTTAGTTTGGAGAGAGTTGGTAGATATGGGTTTAAGGTTGAAAATGGGGGGGGGGTTGAAGTCTGTAGGTAGGGTGGTAGAGGAGGTACACGTAGAGAAAGGACTGTTGTTGGGAAAGGTTTTTGTTAGTTCAGATATGGAGTCAGTAAAGAAAGAGTTGAATAATGAGGCTAATTCTTCATCAGATTTGCTGGGGTCTGGGCAGGGATTATTTTTGGAGCCTGGGTTGAGAAGTGCATTTATAGAGTTCCAGAACTGTTTAGGGTTTTTTGTACAGCTGGACTGAAGTTTGATGTAAGATTTCTTCTCTCTCATGATTTATTTTTTACGAGGTTACGGACCTGTATGTATTGAGGTAGGGTTTCAGGGAGTTTATTTTTCTTGTATAGTTTGATGCATTAGTAGTTTGGTGTCTTTGGTTAGCCATGGGGTAGAATTTTTTTATTCTTTTTGTTCATATTGGTGCTAGATTAGAGTATTTAGAAAAGTGGAATTAAAGTAGTCAACAGCATTGTCAAGAGGAAGTGTTTTTAGGATATTCCAATTCTTTTGTTTGAGGGAGTTTGAGAATATGTTGGGGTTGAAATAATTGAGGTTACGTGCGTGTATGTAGTGGTGTTGGTGCACGGAGGAGGAGGTTGAGCAGAGGGCAAAGGCAGGGAGGTGGTCACTGATGGAGTAGGGAATGGTGCCAGAGTTAGTAATTTTGTTAGGGTGGGACACTAGGATCTAGTCAAGGGTAGTACCTAGGGATTTGATTTTACTGGGTCTGGTTATAGAATGAATTATTTGGGTGAATATGAAGAGATTGATTGGGTGGGTGTAGAGTTATTGATGTCCCAGTTTATGTTTACATCACCTAGTAAATATGTTTCATTGTTTGGTTTGATTGAGGCCCTTAAGAGAATTTCTTCAAGGGTTGGGATATTATTTCCTCGTGGGATGTATAGGGCTATGATGCAGGAACTTTTATGGTTGTTCATTTTTTCTAAGCAAGCTACTAGTTCGTGTTGATGTGAAACCTTTTAACTTTTTAAATGAATTAGAGGAATAATAATTAAAAATTGTCCATGAGTTTGAGCTTTTCTTCTGCCCCATATTTATGTATGTGTGTATGTTCTTAAAGATAATGTTCAAAGACAGGAAATGGAATGTCTCATCTGCATTCCATTACTGGGTTATGTGAACAGGCAGTGATGTACAGAGGCTGTTTAGATCTTATTTTCAGATAAAAAAAAAAAATCTCAAAATAAGACTTAAAAACAGTGTTGCAGCTATCCGTGTTTATTCCTTTCCAGACTCACAGCTGTGAAGGGCAAAAAGTGTTGGTGCTGTTCCCTTCCCTGTTTCAGCTTTTGTAAGTAGTAGTAAGCTGATGATGGTATTAAAAAAAAAAATAGAAAAGAAATAGGTAAGCAGAAAGGGCACTCAGACGAGGAATGTTTAACAAATAATTGCATTATTTGTTAAATATTACCTTTGTTGTGGGGTTGACTTTATATTTTATAGCTTTTTTTGCCTTGCAATGTCGATTTATTCAGATAACTGCAGCCCACAGAATCACATCATCATGCTGCTAGGCATGGTTCTGGTTTGTCTCGAGCAGGTGAACTAATATTTTTATCATGAGGAACATTTCTGAGATTTAAGAGATTCAGGAAAACATCACAATTATCTTGTTCTGACTTCTTTAGCAATTGTTTTGCACTGCGCACTGCACTTTCTGCCAAACCATTTGACTGCGAGTACTCTGGACTACTTGTGACATGAGTAAAGTCCAATTCTTCAGCAAATCTTTTGAACTGTGTGCCATTGTCGGAAATAACTTTGTGCGGACTTCCATGAACAGCAAAATGACACTTCATCTTAGTAATGACTGTACTGGATGCTAAGTTAGGAAGTAGGTCAATCTCGAACCAATTGGAGTAAGAGTCTACCAACACCAAATAATGTTGACCATTCCACTCGAAGATGTCTATGGCTGATGTCAACCAAAGTAGATCCAGAATTTGGTTAAGCTGAAGTGGTTCCTTCTGTTGATGAGGCTTTGTACTATTACATACAAGATGAAAGTGCTCTCTCAATGTCTTGTGACATAGAAGGCCAAAATACTAGACCCCTTACCCTTCTTTTGGTAGATTCGGTTCCTGGGTGACCATAAATCATAGTAATGTACTCTGGTTGCAAGGACTTTGAAACCGCTACTTTTGGACCTTTCATTATGATACCATTGTCAGACAAAATCTCATGTCTGTTTGGAAAATAAGGTTGCACGTCTTGAGGTAAACTAGATAGATTTGATGGCCATCCTTGATTGATAAAGTGGTTGAGCCTCTCTAAAACTGGATCTGTGGTTGTGTGATTTCTCATCTCATCAAGGCTTGTGGAAGAAAACTTTTTCACTTCCATGGCCTCAAAATCAAGGTTCTCATTCTGTTCTGTGGTGTTCTGGGTGATCTGGATAATGTATCAGCAAGATAAAGACGTTTGCCTTTCTTGTTGACAAGATTGAAATTGTACATTTGCAATCCCACCATCATATGTTGCAGTCTGGCTGGAGCTGAATGCATTGGTTTTCTCAGGATAGTGACCAATGGCTGGTGGGCTGTTTCTGTCTGGATAGGTCTACCATAAACACAATCATGGAACTTCGAACATGCAAACACAGTTGGCAAAATCTCTTTCTTGATTTGAGCATATTGCGTATCAGTTTGGGTAAGAGTTCTCGATGCGTAGGCAACAGGTTTATCCTCTTGTAGAATGACTGCACCAAGACCAAATTTCAAAGCATCACAGGAAAGTGTTAACTGGTTTGTGAACATCATAGTATCTGAGCATTGGTGGACTAGCAATTCTCTTTCAGGACATCAAATGCTCTTTGATGGTGGTTAACAAAGACCAGGATACAGCTTTGTGTCAGCTCTCTGACTGTGCTGAAAATTGGCTGAAGTCTGAAATGAACTTGCCTAGGTAGTTGACCATGCCAAGAAAATGTTGCAGGGCTTGAACAGTGTCTGGAGCTGACATCTCGAAAATGGCTGTTTGTTTTGAAGGGTCTGGTCATAAGCCTGTACTAGTAAATAAATGACCATTATAAGTAACTTCTTGTAGCCTGAATTTGCATTTCTGTGGACTGAGCTTAAGATTTACTTGATGTGCCCTTTTTAGAACTTTTCTGAGGTTTCTGTCATGTTCCACTTCATCATGAACTCCTACTAGTATGTCTTCTACTATAATAGCACAAGGATACCCAGAAAGCATTTGCTCCTTTGCACACTGAAAGACTTCACTTGCAGAATTTATCCCAAATGGCATTCTCAAAAATCTGTACCTGCCAAACTGAGTACTGAAAGTAGTGAGCAATGAGGATTTTTTGTCAAGCTAAATTTGCCAAAATGAACTCTCTGCATCTAGGGCAGAAAGAATAGTGGCATTTGGCATTAAGGCTGCAACTTCTTCAACTGTGGGGATTAGATGATAAGGTCTTTTTAGCTCTTTGTTCAAATCTCGTGGGTCAATACTTATTCTGATGTCATCTGAGCTTTTCTTATGAGCTACCACCATGGAAGATTCCCATTCATTTGGTATTTCAACTGGACAAATCCCACTTTGTTGCACTATTTTTTCTAACTCTGCTTTGTCTCTGCCCTGCATGGCTATTGGAACTTTACATGCTAGCCTGATAACTGGACTGACCTCTGGGTCTAACTTCATGGAGTACACAACTGGGAGTTTGCCTAGTTTGTCTTTGAACAGATCAGCATAGGTAGAAAAAAATGTACTGGGCAAAATTATAGTAGTCTTTTAAGCTAACTTGGTGGATTTCCTTATTAAATGAAAGCAGTCCCATTTTCAAACTATATCTGAGCCCTAATAATGACTGGACGTGCCTCATGACCACACAAAATAATAAGTCGTAGCTTCTTCTGCTCTGCTGGACGTAACATGAAAGCTCTACTGAGCCTTCGGTTTGAATTTGACAAACTGGCTAGTATTTTTAGTTTTTCCTTTCTTCTCTTGTATCTATATATATAAAAAGAGTGTTAACCCTGGACTTAATAGTACCCCATCTATTAGTTCGTTACTTAGGTTGAGGTCTGAGTTCTTTTTATAAAAATGTATTCTCACTGTTCTTTTTGGTTCTTTTTGTGTTTTGTTGTACTGTTATATAGTTGGGTCTGGGACATTTTTTGGTATTGTTTTCTGTGGTTGTTGAATATATTTATACATATATATAGTTATATATATGTTTTTTAGAAAGACAAATTTACTCTATTTTATACTAATTTATTAATTATATTCATATACATATGTATATATTGTTTTGTATTTAGAAATAATACGATGGATATTAATGTGTCATTTGTTATTGTATTATTGGATGGAGGTGGAAAATTCATAGTCTGCGTTTTTTAAAAATTTATTTAAAATGCATGTAGCACTTTAAATTGTTAATTAGGGGGAGTATTTAAGCTGGGTAATGTGCACTGTTTGCCATTTTCTGATGAATTTTCTCATAGACGAAACGAAAGCGCTAAAATAAACTGTTGGATTAGTTTTTGGCTTCTTTACTTTTTATCACTTTCTTCTCTTATCTTCGTTACATCTTCATTATTATCTCTACTAAATGTACTGTATGAACAACAATCATGTTACTACCTCCTATACTTTTAATTGTGTGTCTAAACCACTATGCTTATGTAAATATCTTATGCAATCATGTTATCTGCTATATTTTATCAGTGGCGGCTGGTGACTTCAAATCAAAGGGGGGCTGCAGGGGATAGCTGAATGGGTGGGGTCAATAGGAAGAGGTGCAGCCAACTAGAAAGGGGAGGAGCTATGCTCAAAACCACAAAAACTAACTTTAATTAAATATGCTGCCATGGGTGCCAAACCCTCATTATGAGAGTCCAATCAAAACAAATGAAGTGTAAAAGAATAAAAATATTTAAATGCATTGGCTGCATGACAGCTTACTTAATATCTAGATGGAAACAAAAATGTTGTGAGGCATGAAAAAGTAAATTACTTTTTAAATACATTACGGGAGTGCCAGTCAAAATCAAGTATAAGAAAAACAAGCAGCACTCAACTCAAACTACTTCTCCTTGCACTGCAGTTCTAATTATAATTTATATTCAGCTTTATTAAAGCACCCAGTAACATGCTGAAAGTAGCAATCTCTGTGATGCCCCCACTTGTAAAAATGTTTCTTATCCAAAACAGACCTGCTGCCTGACAACTAACTACTTGTTTCATGGGGAAAACACGATCAAAGTAAAAATGAAAAGCAAACAAGAAACAAGCTCAAGATACATTGCTTAAATTATTACTGTACAGGTTATGGACCACACATGAATGGCATTCTGTTTAGTTTACTGGTAAAGCCCTCAGAGATCACTAGAAGTCTCCAACAAGTGTAATGAGCTTCTTAAAATAATGTAATCCTGTCCTTTACTACAAATACTGTCATATGCATTTCAATATCCAATGTTTATACATTATCTAGTTAAGTATTCTCTGCATGGCAACAACAGAAAGGCTTCAATGTTGGCAATTCTTTAACAGTATGCTTATTAAAGCTTACTTGCACGTTATGATCTCAGACAAGCTTACTTGATGGTCATTAAAGCATTGCTACTTAAAACACAGAGCAACAGGCACTTTGAGTAATAGCATAAATCAACAGTATAAAAATATGACAGAAACCAGACCATTCTGCTAAATCAAGAACAGATGAAAAGCCACTGTAGTACTTGTGTCTACCTTGTATGGGGGGATACGCTGCACATTTACACTGCATAACTGCTCCTTCCTTTGCTTGGACACATCTAGAGTCACTACATGGGGGAGTGGGGTGCAACAAGTATGTCACAATTTGAAATGTCTCTGGCTGACGGTGATTGGCACTAGCACATTTGTCATACCTCTCACCCTCAGGGCAAGAAATCTGGGCAAAGCCATACATAGAAGTGGGACAAAGGCCCAAAAATAAGGACAATTTTTAAATATTGTTCTTATAAACTTAGAAAAATAATAGAATAGGTCTTGCATTACTATGAATTTTCTGAAGGATATGAAATCTGAAACTCAAATGCCTGTCATTATTTTCTAACTTCAGTCTTTAATGATTTACTACTAATTTGCCAAAAAAACATAATTTTATGAAAAATGGACCAAAAATGTGATGCAACAATATAAAATAGCCACACAGTACAGCTGGGAACCTGTCAAAGAAGGGACACTTTAATATTAGTACTGCTAACTTGAGTAGCTGACAACGTAAGAGAGTCTACATGCATTTCTGAAATAAAAGTAATCTATAACTCTAATTATTACAGTTATTTCTTAATTGTAAACCCTCCATGTTTTCTTCCAAAACTGCTGTTTTGCAGAGGGATTATTAGGGGAAGAGCAACATTTTGAGCCAAATTCAGGGACAGTTGAGAGGTTTGGCTATGCCTAATTCTATAAAGCAATTTGCATGTACCTCTCAACCTGTTAATGTAATAAATCTGGACAAGGCCAAATATATTGGGGGAACATATAAACAGTACTAAAAATTGCTCTTGTATAAACTGGGACAGTTGATAGAACAGGTCGTACTTTAGCATGCATTTTTCTGTAGGTTATGATGTCTGAAACTAGTGTGTCATTATTTAGTGACTTAATTCCTAAATGATTTGCCAGAAAACCACAAATTTTATGAGGAACAAACCAAAAATAAGAAGCAAAAAACCCATTCATTCTTTGAAAATCTGGACAGTTGGGAGATATAGTTCAGCTGGGGCTGTCTGTTTGCCGCCCTTCCCCCTCACAAAACCATGGTCGAATGGAGCCTCCCCCTGCAGCCATTCCAGTGATTCATTACTTTGCTATTTCACTCCATTTACCATAAACACTAATGTGCATACTGATTTACTTCTATGATGATTTGAACTTCATTTGAAAGTTTTATTTTGCATTTTACAGCACAAACACTAAGACATCTGCTAAACAAACTTGGCATTAAAATTTCTCTGCCCTTGAAACTCACATTCATTGAAACAACATTAAAACCCACATTCAAAGAAAATACATTTTACCTGTGGCAGATAAAAATTAATTCCGGGCTGTTTTCAAATCATAGGCCCCTTGCATATGAAACATACATGTGCTCTTTGATACACCTTCCTATTGCTTTGAACATTTTTCCAGTAAACAATGAAACAAAACTGCCCAATTCAGAACATTTCCATCATAAAAGTCTACTCAAACTTCTACAGTCCACTATTATCAGTAAATATGCACAATTCTACAGTCCACCATTATCAGTAAATATGCACAATCTCTGAAGTAGTAAAAAAGTCATCTAAATAATTCCACGTTAAATAAATCTGTAATGTAGAGGTTGCTGCTAGCAGTCACCTTTATATTTCATCGAACAATAAAGTGTCTGTTGCCCCTGAGGAATAAATTACCTAAATTACATTAAAAATAAGCTAGTAATATTGCAATAGGAAATGGATGGCAAACTAATAACAGGCTCATAATTAGTATCTTAACTTTCAGTACGGCAGCATTCACACCTTATGGGAGTAGAACCAACAACCTTCTGCATCAAAAGCAAGTACACAGCCTGTTGTGCTATTAGCACTAAACTTCTCTTCCCCTGCAGATCTCAGCTCCTTGTAAAATCTACTCAATACTCAACTGCATCTCAACTTTGCAGCACAAGAAGTCTGGAAAAAGCCAAATTTATTGGGGTGGGTCAAAGGGCAAAACCAAGGACACATTAAACATTGCTTGTATAATCTTGGAAAGCTGCTAGAATAAAATGCTGTGTTACCACCATACACTTTACTGCCAAAGTCCCTGTGCAAAAAAAGAGTCAGAACAACATACCACTATGCCAAATCACCTGCTTTGTGAAAGAAAAATGCTGCGTTACCACCGTACATTTTATAGACAAGGTCCGTGTGCAAAACAGTCAAGAGCAACATACCACTACGCCAAATCAGCTGTTTTGTGAATGAGAGGAAGACTGAAACTTAAATGGCTATCATTTAATGAATTCACTTCTCACCATAGCTGTCAACCTCTTAGCACAAAACACCTGGACAAACCCAGTAATGAGGGAATACAGCCCTCAAACATATTCAGTGAATTCAGTTCTTGCCATAGCTGTCAACCTTAGCACAAAAAACCTGGACAAAGCCACTAACAGGGTATTACAGTCCCAAAAATAAGGAAAAATTTCAAATAGTCATCTTATAAACTTAAAAAATTGCTATAATAAAAGGTTGTGTTACTATATATTTATTGCTAGAATAAAAAGTTGTTTTACTATGTATTTTCTGAAGACTATGAAGTCTGAAATTCAAATGCCTGTCAGTTTTACTTCTGAAGAAACAAAAACAATTTTCAGCAGAGGCCCAGGGAGAAATACTGTAGACACGTCTTTGTAAAATGGCAGGACACAAGCACAAATCCACGCAAACACAGAGATAAGATGCAGACTCCACAAAGAAGGCACCCCAGCCAAGAATCAAACCACAAATCCTATAGCTGTGACTCTGAGGCAACAATACTGCCACTGCACCATCAAATATGTAAGAAATTAAACATTCAGAAACCTGAAGTCTGAAATTAAAATGCTTGTCAATTTTATTTAACATTTGTTAATCAGGACAGTCTGACTTGGAACAAAAAAACAATTTTCAGCAGAGGCCCAGGAAGAAATAATGCAGACATGTCTTTGTAACATGGGAGGACACAAAAGCAAACCCACGCAAACACAGAGAGAAGATAACAGACCCCACAAAGAAGAAACCCCAGCCAAGAATCAAACCTGAGAACCTGCAGCTGTGAGGCAACAATGCTACCAGTGCAACATCAAACAAAAGCAAACCTACACAAACATAGGGAGAAGATAACAGACCCCACAAAGAAGGAACCCCAGCCAAGAATCAAACCTGCGAACCTGCAGCTGTGAGGCAACAATGCTACCAGTGCACCATCAAATAAAAGCAAACCCACACAAACACAGGGAGAAGATAACAGACACCACAAAGAAGGAACCCCAACCAAGAATCAAACCTGAGAACCTGCAGCTGTGAGGCAACAATGCTACTACTTCACCATCAAATATCAAGCATTGCAACATTTACAAATCACAGATATTATGAGGAGCAGATCAGATCAAATATGAGGCAAAAATCTGCAATTTTTTTACAAATGATGGTGGGTAGGGAACTCAAGTCTTTTAACACCTGCATACAGGGTACAGGGTTCAAGCCTGAGGTATTCCCTACCACACCACCATGAGCACCTGGGGCATTTACACACACACACACACACACACACACACACACACACCATAACTTCAAATAAGTAAAACAGCAAGCACACACCATAACTTCAAATAAGTAAAAGAGCAAGCACACACCATAAATTCAAATAAGTAAAACAGCAAGCACACCATAAAAAGCAAGCACCATACATTCAAACACACTTACCTGTCCGTTCTCCATAATAACCAATGTACATCCACACCCCTTCCTGCGCAATACTCCAAAGACCCGCAAGATTAAATCCAAACCCCTTCCCGACGAGACAGCAAGCAATTCCTGGCTGGTGTTGCAGTCTGGCCTCGAAGCATTATCCCAGCGAGTCTGTGCACTTTAAAAGTGCACAGACGTCTCCCTATCAGGACTGGCTACTGTATGCGCGAAGTCCGTGAATTTTTAAAAACTTTTTTTTTCTATTTTTTTATTTTTATTTTTAGTTCTTTTTGTTTTGAGGGGGCTGCAGTCCGGCAGTCCAATAGCACGGGCCGCCCCTGTATTTTATAACTGTATGTGTAAACCACAATGCTTATGTAAATATCTTATGTATAGTATGTTAGCAATTGTGTCTGGAGCTTTTCTCCCTGGGTCTCCACTGAAAACGGACAGCTTTGTCCAGTCGGACCTCCCCGGTAAACAAATGTAAAATAAAGTTTCTTCACCTACATAAGCAACAAATTTTGCACAGCTTGCCAAATCAAGCCTTTCATCTTTACATACTCTGGCAAGTGTTTCTGCTGACGTAGCATTGCACTTGGAGCCTGTGTCAACGTTGAGCTCTATGGGTTTGCCATTTATCCTAACAGTACAAAATGCTTCATTCTTGGCCATTAAATTTACTGCATTGACTGAAGCACTGACACACCATCAACATATAGAGAAGCCTTGCCGCTGTCAAAGTGATCAACTCATTTTTCAAAATGTTCTCTTTTAATAAAAGAATGTGCTACAAAATCTTTTGAAATGATTCCATTTCTTGCATTTTGGCATTGTTGACCAAAAGCTCAACACTTTTCCCTTTTAGATTCATGGCTTCCACCACAATTATGACAGTTGGCAATGAAACTAGGTTGGAGCCCATGCTTTAAGTTTGCTGACTTACTCTTATGCTTCACTGAGACTGTGCGATGTCTAGAATTTGCTAGAAAGTTTTGGGGTTTACTAGTGAGTGCTTCAGGGGTTACAGTTGCTGCCATGTGCTTGGGCATGATGTCCTTCAAGGATGCATCTGCAGTCCTTACAAGTGGGTTGTCCTGTCGTCAGGCAGCCCTTCGGTCGGCCGGATTCCAAAGTCTGGGTCTGGCCTCGGCTGGTGTCGCACTTCACCCGACGTCATTGCGGCAGTTATTCGGGTATAAAGGCATCAGCCGACGCCATTTTCCTCAGTCTTTCTTGCCGCGTGGCGCCCGAAGCAGAAGCTGTTCGCAAGTGCCGGTCGGTCAGAACCAGAGATTACTACTACCGAATACGTCTACTACTACCGAAGACTTCTAAAAAGCGAAGTACCCCGTTGGGGACTCTTTCTTGCCTCAGCCGATG
The DNA here is from genome assembly GCF_019279795.1 of Protopterus annectens. Classification (NCBI taxonomy): domain Eukaryota; kingdom Metazoa; phylum Chordata; order Ceratodontiformes; family Protopteridae; genus Protopterus; species Protopterus annectens. The sequence goes on along the minus strand of NC_056748.1, from coordinate 234,817,163 downwards.
TCAGAAAAAGTGAATAACTCTTTAACTTGTGGGAAACAAATACCTCATAAAGATTTCCACTCTTACTGTTTGCCTTGCTTAGGCCCAGACCACGACGTAGCAGCTTGTTTAGCCTGTGCTTCTTTCAACCGACGAACGCTTAGACGTCGGTCGGAATTTGCTGAAGAGTTTTTCGGCTCAGATTTTGCTTACATTATGCCATCGGATCCTCCGACAGCGCAAATTTCTAAAAAACGCAAGGAAAAGGACCGACACTCGTGGTCCGCGGTTTCGGCCGAAACCGCGGTTAAATCATGAGTGTCTCGGTTTCTGCTGAAACCGAGTCCACGGTTCTTCCTTCGGCCGAAAACTTGCCTCTTACCGAGGCCTCATCCAGTTTAGCTGAATCTGCTACTGAAAACCCACCTGCTCTTGCAGGTACACAGGATTTATCCGATACTATCCCTTTGGATATTTCTACCCCTGCACGTGGAGCTGCTAGGCCTCCTGCATCCATGTCGATTAAGGCCTTTGCCAGGGCTAAAGCAGCAAAAACTACCAAAACTGTGCCTGCTAAGACCCCCTCTCACAGGCCCAGATGTTCTTCATCTCACATTGCTGCAGTCCTAACAATTGGGTAGTCCGCTGTCCACGGTCGGCCCGAATATCAAAGTATAAGGCTGACGTCGGTCAGGGCGCATTTAACTGACGTCAGGACGTCAGGGTACAAATTCGCATGACCGGCGTCATATCCTCAGTCTTTTTTGCCGCGTGGTCCGATGCAGAAGCAGTATTGCAAGTGCCGGTTGGCGTTCTGAGATTTTTCGATTTAGAAGTTTCAGACCGGGTTCAAAGTTGGCTAAGTACCCGTTAGAATATTTTAGTTTTTCTTGCCTCAGTCATTTACCGGATGTCAGAAAAAGTTAATAATTGCATTTCTTGTGGGAAACAGATACCGCATAAAGATTATCATACTTTGTGTATTCCTTGCTTAGGGCCTGAGCACGACGTTGTTGGCTGTTGCTCTTGTGCTAGATTTAATAAACGCACTATAAAGAGGCGGTTGGATTGTGCGAGGTTAGTCTTTGGGAAGCGGTGTAACTATAAAATGCCGCCGGATGCTCCGTCGCCCGCTTCTTCAAAGAAATGCAAGGACAAGGCAGTTAAGCCTAGGCTTGAAGAACCGCCTGTACCAGACGCCGGTTCTGTAGAGGTGTCGGTGGGGCCAGTGGCTGCACCGGAGGTATTTTTGTGTTCCCAGGGGGGGGACCTTGTTATTACAACATGTGGCCTCTCAAGAGACTAGTCAGGCTGAGGGGCTTCTCATGTTACTATACTCCCTCCCTTCCTAAGGTGGCTAGGCCCTCTCCTTCTGTTTCCAAGGCTTCCCCCAGGGGCAGGCCAGGTTTAGCTTCAGTTAGTGTTACCCCTAGCTCTTCAGGTACTGTGCCCAAGAAGCATATGCTTAAAATGGCAGAAGATTTGATTACTTTGATTAGGGGTTCTATGCCCCTCCTCATAAGCGGCCTAGGGTGGAGCCTGAGCTGGGGGTTTTGAGCAGGCTTCAGATGTTTCAGAGTCTTCGGCTGAAGACTTGCAGGAGTACTCTCCTTATTCTGATTCTGATGTGGATGATTCTACTCCTTCTGCTACTCCCCCTGAGGATTTTTCTTTTCAGAAACTCTTCATTCCATGAGGGAGCATTTTAAGTGGGAAGGTCAGGACTTCTCTGATTCCAGAAAAGGCTTCGGAATTTCTGTTGTTACCCCAGCATAGGCCTTTGGCTATACCTCCTGTTTTGACTGTAGTGGAAGATGTTTTTATGGAAGCTTCTCTTAATCCTGATTCTTTCCCTCCTGCTCCTGTTAAGCCGGATAGGTATTACAGGGTGCCTGAAGCTCATAAGTATCTTTTTAAGAGTCCTAGGGCAGACCCAGAAACTGTTAGCCATGGGCCTAAAGGTGTTAAGGCTTCTGTTGTTAAGAATCCGGTTCCTGCAGACAAGGAGGCTAGGGCCTTGGATAGATGGGGCAAGAAAGTCTATACTTCTTCCACTCTTGCTATGAGGGCTCTGAATTGCCAGTTTCACATGTTGAAATACCAAAATTATCTCCTTTCACAATTGAAATCTAAGGTTGATGCTCTGGCAGTAGGTATTGATTGTAAGGAGTTGCAAGATTTAGTGCACGCTTCTGAACAGGTGGGTAAGCATTCTTTGCAATGTGGTTTTGATGCTGTACAGGCCTCATCTAGGGTGGCTGCCACTGGGTCAGTTCTTCGAGGCACGCCTGGCTAAGGGATCAGAATTTGTCTGAACATGTTAAAACAAGGATTTTAGATGCTCCTTTACAATCTGACGTGTTGTTTGGTCCTCCTGTTGAGACAGTTTTAAAGAAAATGGAAGATAAGGCTAAGTCTATGCAGACTGTTAAAGACTTTTTGCAAGTCCAGCCTCCAAAGTTTAGTAGAAATTGGCCTACTAAGGGGTGGACGTATCCTTCTTATGATTCCCAGTCTAGGGGTAGATCTAGACGTGGTAAGGGCAGAGCTCAGGGCTCTTTCAGGCCTAGAACAGGAAGTTCTCCTGCACAGGCTTCGGTGAGGGCAGGGGTCAGTCCTTTCGTAAGCAGACCCAATGACCTACCTTTTCAGCTGCCAGAGCCTGCTGCCTGGCAGCACCTTTGGGGACGGTTGGCACTTTTCAAAGAAAATTGGAGTTTAATTACCCAGGACAGATGGGTATTGGATATCATACACCACGGCTACAGGTTTTATTTCCATACCTTGCCTCCTTTCACGGGCATGCCAGACATTCCTCCTCAACAAAGAATAGAGGCTCACAAGCAGGTTTCTCTGTTGCTCCGACTAGGGGCCATACAGCCGGTCCCTCTGCCAGACGTGGGCCTAGGATTTTATTCTCGCCTGTTCCTAGTACCAAAGAAGGGGAACACGTGGAGACCAATTTTGGATTTATCTATCCTCAACACTTATCTGGACATTCCCAAGTTCAAAATGTTGACGTTGCAGCAGCTTTTACCTCTGCTGGGCAAAGATCATTGGATGGTAACTTTGGATCTCAAGGAGGCTTACCTTCATGTTCCTATCAGACTAAGCTGCAGAAAGTATCTGCTGAGCTGGGACTTCTCACTATCAGTTCTCTGCATTGCCCTTTGGCTTATCTACTGCTCCCAGAGTGTTCACGAAAATTATGGCTCCAGTGATAGCTTTCTTCAGACTAAAAGGAATACAGATCTATCCTTATTTGGACGACTGCCTAATTCTGGCTCAAGGAAGAGAAGAGCTCCTTCATCATTTGGAATATGTGATAGCAGTGCTAAGATGCCTAGGGTATTCTGTGAACGAAATAAAGTCCAGTCTAGTACCCTCTCAAGACATGTGCTTTCTGGGTGTGAGACTGAATACAGCATCCCAGATGGCCTTTTGACCCCGGACAAACAAAAGAGTCTATCCCTTTACTTCCATCAACTATCTCATCAGTCCGGGCTGACTGCAAGGACAGTCCTTCAAGCCTTAGGGTTCATGGCATCTTGTATTCTGGTACTTCCCAATGCCAAACTGCATATGAGGAAGCTACAATGGTATCTCAAAATGTATGGACACAGCACTGCCAGGATCTGGACACTGTCATTCAAATAATACCTTGCATTCAGAAGGAATTTTGTGGTGGGCTCAGGAATGTCACCTAAACAAGGGACTCTCTGTGACCCGCCAGAGGCGAGTCAGATTTTAACGACAGATGCCTCAGACAAAGCTTGGGAGCTCATCTAAATGGAAAGTGGATACAAAACAAGTGGCCTGTCAGACTACAACATCTACATATCAACATGAAGGAGATGTTAGCAGTCCAGTTTGCATTAATAGCTTTCAAGGAATTCCTTCTTCCAGGACAGGTGTTGATTCTAACAGACAACACAACTGTCATGTGGTACATCAACAAGCAAGGGGGAACGCATTCTTATCCTCTATGCAGGCAAGCAATGATTTTGTGGGAGACTGCTCTCAGTTTACAGCTCAATCTTCAGGCAAGGTTTCTGCCAGGAGCACAGAACACCTTAGCAGATGTGTTGAGCAGACGAATTATGGATCCCCACGAGTGGAAATTGGATCCTCATGTATTTCAGAAATTGACAGTGTCATGGGGAACTCCAGACATAGATCTGTTCGCTTCTCCACTAAACCATCAGCTGCCAAAGTTTTGCACAAAAAGGTTTCATCCCACAGCTTGGAGAGTGGATGCTCTTTCTTTCAATTGGAGCAATCTTCATGTGTATGCCTTTCCACCTCTGCCTCTCCTCCCAAAGGTACTTCTGAAGGTCAGACAGGACAAGCCAAGGATGATTTTAATAGCTCCAGATTGGCCTCGACAGCACTGGTACCCATTACTAAGAAGTCTAGTACGGAAGCCTCCATGGCCTTTGCCTTCGATTCCACACCTGTTGTCACAGGAGGACAGCCATTTGCTCAATGTCAAGCTTCACTCTCTGCACCTAACAGCCTGGCATATTCTGTTTTGAACCATAGTGGGCCTCCACTTCCTCAGCAAGTTTTGAATGTTATTTTGGAAGCTAGAAGGCCTAGTACAAGGAAAGTGTATGCGGATAAATGGAAGAGATTTTTATTTTGGAGTGCAGCAAAAGATTTTGATGTTTCTGGGCCTAATTTGAGTGTGGCTCTTCAATATCTTACTGAGTTACTGGACAAAGGTTTGTCCTTCTCTTCTATTAAGGTTCATGCTGCCGCAATTTCGGCTCACTATGATTGTGACCCACCATTGTTTTCTCATCCTTTGTTCAAGCAATTTCTTAGAGGGGCAAAGAATATAAGACCCCACAAAAGCTCCTACTCCTGCTTGGGATCTCAATTTTGTGTTGGAGAAACTCACTCTACAACCTTTTGAGCCTGCAGCTACTGCTGAGTTGAAATATTTATCATGGAAGACTGCTTTTTATTGGCCATTACCTCTGCAAGAAGGGTGTCTGAATTGCAGGCCCTTATGGCGGTTGAGCCTTTCTTGATTTTCCATAAGGATAGGGTATCATTACGTACTAATCCTTCCTTTATGCCTAAGGTGGTTTCTAGTGTGGCTTTAAACCAAACTATTAATTTGCCTACTTTTTATGCAAATCCCCAAAATAAAGGGGAAAAGATTTTGCACACTTTAGATGTTCACAGGCAGTTGTGTTATTATTTGGACAGAACTAAAGGGTTCAGACAGTCTCAGCAGTTGTTTGTTTCTTTTGCTTTGAGTTCTCAGGGCAAGCCTGTGTCAAAACAAACTATTTCTAAGTGGATTGGGTTTTGCATTGCTTTCTGTTATTCCCATCATGGCAAGGAGATTCCAGCTGGGATTAGGCCTCATTCCACTAGGGCTACTGCCACTTCAACAGCTTTTTTGAGGGGAGTGGCAACCAAGGATATTTTGGAGGTAGCTACTTGGAGTTCTGTGCATACTTTCTCTAAGCATTATCACCTGCCACTTTACTCTAAGTCTAGGGCTGGTTTTGCCACTGCTGTTTTGCAGGGCATTTTGGCAGCTCCTGCTTCCTTGTAGTTAGCCATCCTCCCTTATCTCTGCTTTGGGATTCTACCCAATTGTTAGGACTGCAGCAATGTGAGATGAAGAACATAGTACAGTTTTGTACCTACCATAAATGTAGATGTTCGAAGATCCACATTGCTGCAGTCCAATTTACCCTCCCTCCTTCCCCTCTGTACTTGGAGGTGGTTGTGTGGGTTGGGTTGTACATATTGTGTATATTGTATATATTGTACATATAGTTAGTGCAAGGGTGGTTGGTTATTTGTTTGCTGTCTTTTGGTTTTGACCTTTATTTTTAAGGTCTTCTGACATCTGGGGCAAGAAAAGACTGAGGATATGACGCCGGTCATGCGCATTTGTACCCTGACGTCCTGACGTCAGTTAAATGCGCCCTGACCGACGTCAGCCTTATACTTTGATATTCGGGCCGACCGTGGACAGCGGACTACCCAATTGTTAGGACTGCAGCAATGTGGATCTTCGAACATCTACATTTATGGTAGGTACAAAACTGTACTTTCTAGTTCACAAATGCTTAGTCTAGCAGAGGATCTCATTTCTTTGATCCGGGGATCCCAACCACATACAGACAGGGCCTCTCACCCACCTCCAGAGAAGAGGACTAGAGTAGAGCCCCCTGAGCCAGTTTCTTCAGATGGCTCCTCTGATGAATCAGATAATTCAAACCCTCCAGAGGCCCCCTTTTCTCCTTATGAGGACTCTGATGCAGAAGAGTCCATTCCTTCTGCCTCTCCGCCTGAGGAATTTTCCTTTGGGGAAACCTTGCATGCTATGAGGGAACAATTTCAATGGCAGGGCCAGGATTTTTCAGATACTTGGAAAAGGCTTAGAACCTTCCTGCATTTGCCACAGCATAGGCCTTTAGCCATTCCTCCAGTACTTACTGTTGTGGATGATGCTTTTAATGATGCTTGTACTGCTCCTGATTCTCTTCCTCCGGCCCCTGCTAAGCCCGATAGGTACTACAGGGTCCCGGCCACACATTATCATTTGTATAAGGCTCCTTTTGCAGATCCCGAAACTATCTCACAGGGACCTAAGGCTGTAGCAGCTACCTCTGCCAAGAACCCCCTCCCCTCTGAAAGGGAATTCAGGTCCTTAGAGAGATGGGCTAAAAAAGTTTACACTTCTGCTACTCTTTCAGCTAGGGCCTTGAACTGTCAATTCCATATGATCCAGTATCAAGAATTTATGTTAGACCAGTTAACTAAAAAGCTGTCCTCAGATGAACCATTAGACAAAAAATCTGTTCAGGAAATGGTACATAACATTCAGCAGGTCAGTAATCATTCCTTAAAATGCGGCTATGATGCACTGGAAGCTTCCTTTAGATCAGCCATGACTGGCACAGTGATCAGAAGACATGCATGGTTGAAAGAACAGGCCTTACCAGATCATGTCAAATCAAAGCTACTAGATGCTCCCATGGACAAGATCAATTTGTTTGGCTCTCCTGCACAACAGGTGCTGAAGAAGATGGAAGAAAAGGCAAAATCTGTCCAGACAGTGAAAGATTTCTTACAGGTCCAACCTCCAAGGTTTAGCAGGAATTGGCCCTCCAAAAATTGGTCCTTTCCAGACACCTCCAGAGCTCAGAGAGGCAGGAATAGGCGCTCAAGAGGCAGAGGTCAATCCAGAGGTGCCTACAGGGGACGTCAGTGGCAGGCTAACAACCAGCGGGGTACAGCCACAGATGCAGCCACCACCACTACTACAGGACAATCACAGTGACTTGGCTCTGGCACCGCCTACCAGGGGACAACTAGAAGCACCCTTAGGCGGGAAGCTAGCCTTATTTTCAACAAACTGGCATTACATCACAGGAGACAAGTGGATTTTGCAGACAATAGACCAAGGTTACAGGTTTCACTTCCATACTCTACCAAGGAAGAGAGGAATGCCAAACCTACCTCCAAACCAAAAAGCAGAAGCTCTAAAACAAATAACTCACTTACTAAGCATGAGAGCTGTAGAAAAGGTACCACCTATGGAGCAAGGACAGGGATTTTACTCCAGACTCTTCCTGGTACCAAGAAAAGAAAACCAATGGAGACCTATTCTCGACCTGTCCACTTTAAACACATTCCTCATTGTCCCAAAATTCAAAATGCTGACCCTACAGCAGCTTCTTCCCATGCTGGGCAAGGAGTCTTGGCTGGTAACTCTAGATCTCAAGGAGGCATACCTGCACGTCCCCATACGACCAAATTGCAGAAGATACCTCAGATTTCTTGCAGGATCAGACCATTATCAATTCTCAGCATTGCCCTTTGGCTTATCTACTGCGCCCAGAGTATTCACGAAATGCCTGGCATCAGTAATTGCTCATTGCAGGCTTCAGGGAATTCAAATTTACCCTTACCTGGACGACTGCCTGTTACAAGCGGACAACAAAAACAAACTAACAGAAGACTTGAAAAGGGTCATTTATCTACTGCAAGCCCTGGGATACACAGTCAATATAAAAAAGTCAAGACTGATACCATCCCAAAGGATAACCTTTTTGGGTGCAGAACTGGACACATCAAGACAAATGGCATTCCTAACAGTAGAAAAACAGGAGCAACTCCCTCTCTACTTCTTGGCATTGACAAAGCAGAACCAGCTAACAGCAAGAAAAGTCCTGCAAGCCTTGGGTTACATGGCATCCTGCATAATATTGGTTCCACATGCCAGACTGCATATGAGAAAGTTACAGTGGTACCTAAGGAATTTATGGTCTCAGCACAAGCACAGCCTAGAAACCCAAATTCCAATAATCCCATGCCTGAAACAAGAATTCCAATGGTGGGCTCAGGCCTGTCAATCAAACAAAGGACTGCCCTTCCACAGCACTCAACCAAGCCAGACAATCACAACGGACGCCTCAGACCTCGGTTGGGGGGCGCACATGCTGGACAAGTGCATACAAGGCTTATGGACTCAAGACCAGCTGCACCTACACATAAATCAAAAGGAAATGCTGGCAGTAAAACTGGCAATCCAGACATTCGGACCATTTCTTCAGCAAGGTCCACTGTTGATAAGGACAGACAACACCACAGTTATGTGGTACATCAACAAGCAGGGAGGCACACATTCGTACCCTTTATGCCGGATGGCAATGGACCTCTGAAATGTGGCCCTGAGCTACAACATCCAATTACAAGCAATTTTTGTACCAGGAAAAGAAAACATTCTGGCAGACATACTAAGCAGAACTGCCACGGAAGCCCACGAATGGATGCTACATCCGGACATCTTCAAAACCATTACAAGACAGTGGGGGCTACCAGAAATAGACTTATTTGCATCTCCACACAATCACCAACTGCAGAAATTCTGCACAAGGACGTACCACCCACTTGCTTGGAAAGTGGACTCCCTATCTTTCAGTTGGAAAAACCTGACAGCATATGCATTCCCACCACTTCCTTTGATGCACAAGGTGCTATTGAGAATCAGAGGACCGTCCAAGGATCATCCTGATAGCTCCAGACTGGCCAAGGCAGCATTGGTACCCATTACTGAGGAGCATGTCTCGGGAACAAATATGGACCCTACCCCTAGTTCCCTTACTGTTAACAGAGAACAACTACAACACCCTGCATCCAAACCTGAAAACACTGCAGCTGACTGCCTGTAACATTGCATAAGACCAAATAACCCAAATTTATCCCAAAGGGTTAAAGACATTATCTTGGAGGCTCGCAGACCCTCAACAAGAAAAAAATATTCAGCAAAATGGAAAAGATATCTCATTTGGAATACTGCAAAAGGAGAGAATGTGTCACTGGTAAACATAGCTAACATCCTGGAATACTTGGCAGAGCTCTTCCACAACGGCCTGTCCTATTCTTCCATTAAGATTCATGCATCAGCTATCTCAGCAGAATACAACTTGGATCCTCCACTGTTCTCACATCCTCTGCTCAGGCAGTTTCTGAGAGGAATTAAAAATGTAAAACCACCTAGGAAGCCACCATTGCCAGCATGGGACTTGAACTTCGTGTTAGAAAAGTTGACACTCCCTCCTTTCGAGCCAGCAGCAACAGCAGAATTACAGTACTTATCATGGAAGACTGCTTTCCTGCTTCCAATCACTTCAGCAAGAAGGGTATCTGAGCTACAGGCATTAATGGCAGTACAACCCTTCCTGATCTTCCATCAAGATAGAGTATCCATGAGAACTAATCCTACTTTTATGCCAAAGGTAGTCTCCAGAGTATCTTTAAATCAAGCTATCCACCTACCTACATTCTTCCCCAACCCACAAAACAGGGGAGAAAGACTGTTGCATACCTTGGATGTACATAGACAATTACGATACTACCTGGACAGGACCAAGGGCAATAGAAAGACTGACCAGCTACTGGTAGCATATGCGACAGGAATGGAAGGAAAAGCAATTTCAAAACAGACAATCTCTAAATGGATAGGAAATTGCATTAGATTTTGTTACTCCTACCATGGGAAGAAAACTCCAGAAAACATCAAGCCTCACTCTACAAGGGCTACAGCCACTACCACAGCTTTCTTACGAGGAGTGGCTACCAAAGACATTTTAGAGGCTGCTACTTGGAGCTCCGTGCATACATTTGCCAAGCATTATAATTTACCTTTATACTCCAGATCCCGGGCAGGTTTTGCCACTGCTGTTTTGCAAGGGATCTTAACTACACCATAAACTAATTTCTCCTCCTCCCCCAGTTGGGCTATGGTATTCTACCCATTTGTAAGGACTGCAGATGCATCCTTGAAGGACATAGTACAGTTTTGTACCTACCATAAATGTAGATGTCCGATAGGAATGCATCTGCAGTACTCCTAGGGTATTTGCCCATCTTGTAGCTAGCTGGGGGAATCTATTATGGTGTATTTGTTTGTATATATGTACATACATGCTTATTTTTTGTTTGCTCTCTACTATTTGGAACCATTTGCATTTATCCAAATTTAGCCTTCTTAGAGGGCTCCTGGCATCTGGGGCAAGAAACACTGAGGAAAATGGCGTCGGCTGATGCCTTTATACCCGAATAACTGCCGCAATGACGTCGGGTGAAGTGCGACACCAGCCGAGGCCAGACCCAGACTTTGGAATCCGGCCGACCGAAGGGCTGCCTGACGACAGGACAACCCATTTGTAAGGACTGCAGATGCATTCCTATCGGACATCTACATTTATGGTAGGTACAAAACTGTACTTTTCTTTTAATCATGTGCTACATACTATCAACATGAGCTTTATCACTTCCTTCTAGAGCTGCTCACATTTGTAAGCATATTTGTGTGCTTGTCTGGGAGCTCATATACATGACAAATCTCAATGGCCTTATTCAAAGTTAAATCATTGTCACAAAGCAAAATCTTTCTCACAGCTTCATTTTTTAAACTATATACAAGTCTGTCTTATCAGCTCATCCTTTAAGTCACCAAATCTGCATGTTTTAGCTTTATTTCTCAGGTCAGTTATATATGCTGCAAAAGTTTCACCAGGCTTTTGATCCCTTTGTGTAAAATAACTGCCTTTCCATAGTAATGTTTGTGTGGGGTTTACACATTTTTCTAAGTTTATGTTTTAAGCACTCTGGGTCCTCCCTTGACTCAGCTGGTACAACAGTATGATGGTTTTCCCACCTCACCAGTATAGATAGTAGGCACATACACAAATGAAAGCTCCCTTTCTGTGGCTTCTAACCCAGCTAAATTAAGTAGTATAAATGCCTTTGTATGGTCATCTTTATCACAAAATGCAGCCTGTATGAAAATGTCATATGCTTGGTCAAACAATCTCCAGTTCTCAGCAATATTACTGTCAAACACAAGTGCATTGAGTTTCGAATCCGTCTGCCATGCCAACAAAGTATACACAAACACACTGAAAATATGGCCCTTGTAATTATGTACAATGTTGTGAGCTTGTAACAACATTCCGATGCACGATAAACTCTCTATAATACTGTACTTTGTGAAATATACTCTGTAATGGCTGTATTCTACAAAATATGCCTTGTAATGGCTGTGCTTTGCGAAATAGCTTTACTGTAACACTAAGCACACCACTACGTCACACAGTTATTACCAAGGAAAAAACCTCCGTCGCTGTACCATAAAGGGCTGTCCTCCAACTGTCACTTAGATGTTCCACAAAGCATTCGTAAGGAATAACAGGCTGCAAATTAATCCTCCGTTTTAATGCCACAAAAATTTCACAGAAAACACACACTGACATAAATAAAATGCTGGTGATTGAGCGCGCTTTCGTATTTATAAAACCATCTTCATCAGAATCACAATTTGCTATAAAAATCAACCATCTTTTATATCCATAGTATAAATAGTATAAGCCCTTATTGGTTGGCTAATTAGTTCACAATTAATTGATGTTATACACCCAAAAAATGTAACCCTTTCCTTGCCTGTTATTATTCAGGTCCTGATAGATGCTTTTACTGGTTATACATAAAAGATGCGTAACCCAACAAAAAACATGTTATTATTGTATGGAGATGTATATTCACTCCATATGAGTATCTAAATGTTCATTAGTTAATATAAATCCAGTTATGAGCAAAATCAACATTAAATAAATATATGCAAATGTAAGTATAAATGTTAAATATAAATATAAATGTAAAGTGCAAGGTGCTAGAATAATAACAATGGTTGTAAATGCATCAAAAATACATAGAATTAACTATAAATAAATAAATAATTTCATTTGTCAGCAAAAATCCACATGACCCTTGTGGGTTCAACCTATATATGAGTTGTATTATTCCTTATTTAAAAACACATATAAATTGATCGAATGAATAAATAAATAATTAACTAATCAATATGTAGTTTGATAGTTAACTATATATAAAAAAATACATATATAAAATAAAATATTACACTATGAAATGTACTATAAAATATATGTAGTCTTGGGCACAGGGGTTTGTTTAATATAGTTATGTTTGTCTATATTACTATTCCCATTATATTTTATTATATTGTTTTATATAGTTCTTATTTTCATTTTCATTTTATTTGTTTTATTTATTTTGGGTTATTTGCCAAAAGTTTTAGGGCTGGTTTTATAGAGAGGTGGTCATTCATCCCTTTAGGTCCACAGGCATCCAATTTAAGCTGCCAGATTAGATGTTCTTCATACCACATTGCTGCAGTCCTAACACTTGGGTAGTCCGCTGTCCCAGTCGGCCCGAATACCAAAGTATATGGCTGACGTCGGTCAAGGCGCATTAGTCTGACGTCAGGACGTCAGGGTACAAATGCGCATGACCGACGTCATATCCTCAGTCTTTTTTGCCGCATGGTCCGATGCAGAAGCAGTTTTGCAAGTGCAGGTTGGCGTTCTGAGATTTTCCGAAGTCGGAGTTTCAGACCGAATCCAAGTTGGCTAAGTACCCGCTGGGGATTATTTTGGTTTTTCTTGCCTCAGTATTTTACCGGATGTCAGAAAAGTGAATAACTGTATTTCTTGTGGGAAACAGATACCTCATAGGGATTACCATACCTTGTGTATACCTTGCTTAGGGCCTGAGCACGACGTTGTTGGCTGTCGCTCTTGTGCTAGATTTAACAAACGCACTATAAAGAGAAGATTAGATTGTGCCAGGTTAGTTTTGGGAAGCGGTGTAATTATAAAATGCCGCCGGATGCTCCGACGCCCGCTTCCAAAAAGCGCAAGGACAAAACAGCAAAGCCTAGGCTGGAAGAACCGTCCGTCCCGGACGTCGGTTCTTTAGAGGGCTCGGTGGAGCCAGGGGTTCAGCCAGAAATTTCTTTGGAATCCCAGGAAGAGACTTTATTACTGCAAGATGTGACCTCTCAGGAGGTAGGCAGGGCGGAAGGGGCTTCTCAGGTAGCTGTTCTTCCCTCCCTGCCTAAGGTGGTTAGGCCCTCCCCTGCTGTTTCCAAGGCTTCTCCCAGGGGCAGGCCAGGTTTTGTTTCAGGAGTTACCCCTAGTTCTTCAGGGTCTGTACCTAAGAAGCATATGCTTAAGATGGCAGAAGATTTGATTACAATGATTAGAGGTTCTATGCCCCCTCCTGATAAGAGGCCTCGGGTGGAACCTGAGCTTGGGAGTTTTGAGCAGTGTTCGGATGCTTCTGAGTCTTCGGCTGAAGACTTGCAGGAGTATTCCCCTTACTCTGATTCAGATGTAGATGATTCTACTCCTTCTGCTTCTCCTCCTGAGGATTTTTCATTTTCAGAGACTCTTCATTCCATGAGGGAGCATTTTACATGGGAAGGTCAGGATTTCTCTGATTCCAGGAAAAGGCTTAGGGAATTTTTGTTTCTACCCCAGCATAGGCCTTTAGCTATACCTCCTGTTCTAGATGTGGTAGAGGATGTTTTTGCAGAGGCTTCTCTGAACCCTGACTCTTTGCCTCCTGCTCCAGTTAAACCGGATAGATATTATAGGGTGCCTGAAGCTCATAAGTATCTTAAGAGTCCTAGGGCAGACCCAGAAACTGTTTCACAGGGGCCTAAAGGTGTTAAGGCTTCTGTTGTTAAAAATCCTGTTCCTCCAGATAAAGAGGCTAGGGCTTTGGATAGATGGGGAAAGAAAGTGTATACTTCTTCCACTTTGGCCATGAGAGCTTTGAATTGCCAGTTTCACATGTTGAAATACCAAAATTATCTCCTTTCACAATTAAAGTCTAAGGTAGATGCTTTGGCGGAAGGTATTGAGTGTAAAGAGTTGCAGGATTTAGTTCATGTTTCTGAACAGGTGGGTAAGCATTCTTTGCAATGTGGTTTTGATGCTGTGCAGGCCTCTTCGAGGGTGGCTGCCACTGGTTCGGTTCTTCGCAGGCACGCCTGGTTGAGGGATCAGAATTTAGCTGAGCATGTGAAAACAAGGATTTTAGATGCTCCTTTACAGTCTGATGTGTTGTTTGGTTCGCCTGTGGAAGCAGTTCTAAAGAAAATGGAAGACAAGGCTAAGTCTATGCAGACTGTTAAAGATTTTTGCAGGTTCAGCCTCCAAGTTTAGTAGAAATTGGCCTACCAAGGGGTGGACATATCCTGCTTATGATTCCCAGTCTAGGGGTAGGTCTAGACGTGGTAGAGGCAGAGCTCAAGGTTCTTTTAGGCCTAGAACAGGGAGTTCACCTGCTCAGTCTTCTGGTGAGGGCAGGGGTCAGTCCTTTCGTAAACAGACACAATGACCTGCCTTTTCAGCTGCCAGAATCTTCTCGTCTGGCAGCACCTTTGGGAGGAAGGTTGGCACTTTTCAAAGAAAACTGGAGTTTAATTACCAAAGACAGATGGGTATTGGATATCATTCACCATGGTTACAGGTTTTATTTCCATACCTTGCCTCCTTTCAAAGGCATGCCAGACATTCCTCCTCAACAAAGGAAAGAGGCTCACAAGCAAATTTCTCTGTTGCTCCAAATAGGGGCCATTCAGCCGGTTCCTATGCCAGAAAGGGGCCTAGGATTTTATTCTCGCCTGTTCCTAGTACCAAAAAAGGGGAACACGTGGAGACCAATTTTGGATCTGTCTATCCTCAACACTTATCTGGACATTCCCAAGTTCAAAATGTTGACGTTACAACAGCTTTTACCTCTGCTGGGCAAAGATCACTGGATGGTAACTTTGGATCTCAAGGAAGCTTACCTTCATGTTCCTATCAGACTTATTTGCAGGAAGTATCTGCGTTTCGAGCTGGGAATTCTCATTATCAGTTCTCTGCATTGCCCTTTGGCTTATCTACTGCCCAGAGTATTCACAAAGGTTCTGGCTCCAGTGATAGCTTTCTTCAGGCTAAAAGGAATACAAATCTATCCTTATTTGGACGATTGCCTGATTCTGGCTCAAGGAAGGGACGTGCTTCTTCAGCATTTGGAATATGTGATAGCAGTGCTAAGATGCCTAGGGTATTCTGTGAACGAAATAAAGTCCAGTCTAGTACCCTCTCAAGACATGTGCTTTCTGGGTGTGAGACTGAATACAGCAACCCAGATGGCCTTTTTAACCCCGGACAAACAACAGAATCTTTCTCTTTACTTCCATCAACTATCTCATCAGTCCGGGCTGACTGCAAGGACAGTCCTTCAAGCCTTAGGGTTCATGGCATCTTGTATTCTGGTACTTCCCAATGCCAAACTGCATATGAGGAAGCTACACTGGTATCTCAAAAATGTATGGACACAGCACTGCCAGGATTTGGACACTGTCATTCAAATAATACCTTGCATTCAAAAGGAATTTTTGTGGTGGGCTCAGGAATGTCACCTAAACAAGGGACTCTCTGTGACCCGGCCAGAGGCGAGTCAGATTCTAACGACAGATGCCTCAGACACAGCTTGGGGAGCTCATCTGAATGGAAAGTGGATACAAGACAAGTGGCCTGCCAGACTGCAGCATCTACATATCAACATGAAGGAGATGTTAGCAGTCCAGTTTGCATTACTGGCTTTCAAGGATTTACTTCTTCCAGGGCAGGTGTTGATTCTATCAGACAATACAGCTGTCATGTGGTACATCAACAAACAAGGGGGAACACATTCTTATCCTCTATGCAGGCAAGCAATGATTTTGTGGGAGACTGCGTTAAGCTTGCAGCTGAATCTTCAAGCAAGGTTTCTGCCAGGAGCACAGAACTCCTTAGCAGATGTGTTAAGCAGGCAAATCATGGATCCCCACGAGTGGAAACTGGATCTTCATGTATTTCAGACATTGACAGTGTCATGGGGAACTCCAGACATAGATCTGTTCGCTTCTCCACTAAACCACCAGCTGCCAAAGTTTTGCACGAAAAGGTTTCATCACACAGCCTGGAAAGTGGATGCTCTTTCTTTCAGTTGGAAAAATCTTCATGTGTATGCCTTTCCACCTCTGCCTCTCCTCCCAAAGGTACTTCTAAAGGTCAGACAAGACAAGCCAAGGATGATTTTAATAGCTCCAGATTGGCCTCGGCAGCACTGGTACCCATTGCTGAGGAGTCTGGTAAGGAAGCCTCCATGATGGCCCTTACCTTTGATTCCACACCTATTGTCTCAGAAGGACGGGCATCTGCTCAATGTCAAGCTTCACTCTCTTCATCTAACAGCTTGGCATATTCTGCTTTGAACCATAGCAGGTCTCAGCTTCCTCAACAAGTTTTGAATGTGATTATGGAAGCCAGAAGACCTAGTACAAGGAAAGTGTACGCAGGAAAATGGAAGAGATTTTTATTTTGGTGTGCAGCAAAGGATTTGGATGTTTCTGAGCCAAATTTGAGTGTGGCTCTTCAATATCTTACTGAGTTATTGGACAAAGGTTTGTCTTTTTCTTCCATTAAGATTCATGCTGCAGCAATTTCAGCTCACTATGATTGTGACCCACCATTGTTTTCTCATCCTTTGTTCAAGCAATTTCTTAGAGGGCAAAGAATATAAGACCCCCACGTAGAGCTCCTACTCCTGCTTGGGACCTCAATTTTGTGTTGGAGAAACTCACTCTACAACCTTTTGAGCCTGCAGCTACTGCTGAATTGAAATATTTGTCATGGAAGACTGCTTTTTTGTTAGCCATTACATCTGCAAGAAGGGTGTCTGAATTGCAGGCCCTTATGGCGGTTGAGCCTTTCCTGATTTTTCATAAGGATAGGGTATCTTTACGTACTAATCCTTCCTTTATGCCTAAAGTGGTTTCTAGTGTGGCTTTAAACCAAACTATTCATTTGCCTACCTTTTATGCAGATCCCCAAAATAAGTGGGGAAAAGATTTTGCACACTTTAGATGTACACAGGCAGTTGCGTTATTATTTAAGCAGGACTAAGGATTTTAGGCAGTCTCAGCAGTTGTTTCTTTTGCTTTGAGTTCTCAGGGCAAGCCTGTGTCAAAACAAACTATTTCTAAGTGGATTGGGTTTTGCATTGCATTTTGTTATTCCCATCATGGCAAGGAGATTCCAGCTGGGATTAGGCCTCATTCCACTAGGGCTACTGCCACTTCAACAGCATTTCTAAGGGGTGGCAACTAAGGATATTTTGGAGGCAGCTACTTGGAGTTCAGTGCATACTTTCTCTAAGCATTACCACCTTCCTCTCTACTCTAAATCTAGGGCTGGTTTTGCCACGGCTATTTTGCAGGGCATGTTGTCAGCTCCTGCTTCCTTATGATTTGCCAGCCTCCCTTACCTCTGCTTTGGGATTCTACCCAAGTGTTAGGACTGCAGCAATGTGGTATGAAGAACATAGTACAGTTTTGTACCTACCATAAATGTAGATGTTCAAGATCCACATTGCTGCAGTCCAATTTACCCTCCCTCCTTCCCCTCTGTGTTTAGGGGTGGTTGTGTGGGTGAGGTTATACTCTTGTAAATTTGTATATATTGTATATATATTTGGTGCAGGAGTGTGTGGTGTTTTTTGGTTTTAGCCTTATCTTTTTAGGGTCTTCTGACATCTGGGGCAAGAAAAGACTGAGGATATGACGTCGGTCATGCGCATTTGTACCCTGACGTCCTGACGTCAGACTAATGCGCCTTGACCGACGTCAGCCATATACTTTGGTATTCGGGCCGACTGGGACAGCGGACTACCCAAGTGTTAGGACTGCAGCAATGTGGATCTTCGAACATCTACATTTATGGTAGGTACAAAACTGTACTTTCTCTATACTCTAATAGGGATTCCCAATCTCCACCTCTATCATTCTTTTTCACTTCTTCAAGTACCCAAAATTTAAAATTGGCTTTCTCACAAATATTTGTGTGTCTGAATAGGGCATTGTTCTCATTTTTCCTGGTAATATCTAATTTTAAATTTTGGGTACTTGAAGTGAAAAAGAATGATAGAGGTGGAGATTGGGAATCCCTATTAGAGTATAGAGAACTAATCTGGCAGCTTAAATTGGATGCCTGTGGACCTAAAGGGATGAATGACCACCTCTCTATAAAACCAGCCCTAAAACTTTTGGCAAATAACCCAAAATAAATAAAACAAATAAAATGAAAATGAAAATAAGAACTATATAAAACAATATAATAAAATATAATGGGAATAGTAATATAGACAAACATAACTATATTAAACAAACCCCTGTGCCCAAGACTACATATATTTTATAGTACATTTCATAGTGTAATATTTTATTTTATATATGTATTTTTTTTATATATAGTTAACTATCAAACTACATATTGATTAGTTAATTATTTATTTATTCATTCGATCAATTTATATGTGTTTTTAAATAAGGAATAATACAACTCATATATAGGTTGAACCCACAAGGGTCATGTGGATTTTTGCTGACAAATGGAATTATTTATTTATTTATAGTTAATTATATGTATTTTTGATGCATTTACAACCATTGTTATTATTCTAGCACTTTGCACTTTACATTTATATTTATATTTAACATTTATACTTACATTTGCATATATTTATTTAATGTTGATTTTGCTCATAACTGGATTTATATTAACTAATGAACATTTAGATACTCATATGGAGTGAATATACATCTCCATACAATAATAACATGTTTTTTGTTGGGTTACGCATCTTTTATGTATAACCAGTAAAAGCATCTATCAGGACCTGAATAATAACAGGCAAGGAAAGGGTTACATTTTTTGGGTGTATAACATCAATTAATTGTGAACTAATTAGCCAACCAATAAGGGCTTATACTATTTATACTATGGATATAAAAGATGGTTGATTTTTATAGCAAATTGTGATTCTGATGAAGATGGTTTTATAAATACGAAAGCGCGCTCAATCACCAGCATTTTATTTATGTCAGTGTGTGTTTTCTGTGAATTTTTTGTGGCATTAAAACGGAGGATTAATTTGCAGCCTGTTATTCCTTACGAATGCTTTGTGGAACATCTAAGTGACAGTTGGAGGACAGCCCTTTATGGTACAGCGACGGAGGTTTTTTCCTTGGTAATTTACTGTAACACTGCCAAACCTGCAAACCCTTTATGCACTTCTGATAACTCCAATATCTTTGCTTAATATGAAAAACACATGTGCTTTACAAAAATGCATTTTTTTCCCCTTATTTTATTAATTTTATGCAATTCGGACATTATTTCAAACATTTTTCGTAGTGATTTAAATATTTTTATCAGTATTGTACATGTTGGTTTATGCAAATATTATTTAGAGCATTCTTTGTGCCTCATTTTATGTTATGCGAAAAGAAATAGTGCCGAGCAAGTTTTAATACCTGAAATTCATTTCTAATCTGTTTTGCGAAGTATGCACATTTAACATAATCCACTCATCTGTATTCCTCCAGCATTTAAACAAGTGCCTTAAATTATTTTAGCCAAACTGTTTCTGACCTCATGCTCCTTCAGTATGCTTCTACTGACTTCTTGTTCTTTTAGATATGCCACTTCTAGCAGTATGTCCTTTAGACTTGCTACTTCTGACACCATATCCCTCGTTCGTTTCTAATAGATACAACAAGAAGGCTTGGGGCTGTGTTCAGATGCTTTAATACATACAGACACATCAGGATGGATAGCAGCATCTTTAAATGTGAACGAACTAGTTAAACAGAACTTACTTACATACATACTTACAGCTCAACAGGTAACTACAAAACGGCAGGTCAGGCTCGCACTTGCTCAGTATTTATACACTTGTGCAAGCCCTTGGATAGCTTCTTTAAGGTTATATACACACATACTGATCTACAGGTTCATTGTGCAGCAGCTGAACGAAATTACATCCATACCATCAAGATCAGCCATCCCAGATAGTGGTCCTGCAACAGCATGCCTGGCTTAGAATGAATGCATCCTCTAGACAAAATAGAAATACTGATAACTTGGTGCCCCAGATCTGCTGGATTTGATGCTTGGTTAGCCAGTTAATGATGTTACTGCTGATTTAGAGAGAAAGGGAAATAAGAGTCTTTTGCAGAAATCTGCCATGTCTCAAGTGATGTCTGAGATTAAATGTGCATCAGTTGTTGGAGTCGAGCTTTAGCAGATGTGTAAACAGCAATTAAGCCTTACAAAGCCTTTAACAGATAAAGTAAAATCTTCAGTAATGTGTTCAGCAGCATGAAGGGATGTTTGAACTCCTGACTTTTTTTGTGCAGTATGTGTATGCATGCAATGCATATTTTCGAGCAGCATGAAAGAGGTGCATGAACGAGTTTTTTCTATACAGTGTATAATAAAGTATATGAAGTTTGTAACTGCATTCTGGTGGAATACACCAGCTGTACATTGGATGTGAAATGTGTAGTAAACATGTGAACCAGGAACTCTTAATTGTTCTGCCGTAAAATAGCATTAGACATAGCCAGACTTGAGCAGGAAAACAAACTCTTCTTAATTGCATATGTGGTTTATGCAAAAGATGCAAACCAAATAGCTATGAACAGAAAGAACAGCTTCTACCCTTGGCTTGTGCCCTGTCAGTTTTGTTCTATGCCTGGAAATTGAGCTACTATAGCTTATATGTCAGTAAATGCCCGTCATATTATCACTGTTGCAGTATTGCTCACATATGGAAAATATCCTTCCAAGGATGCTGTGTTTCCAGCCAGTATACAAAGTTTTGGCACCTTCCTTTTGTGACATACGTCTGCCACATGAACTAGGCACAAGGATGTGACAAGGGATTTATAGGCCCAAAGTTCCTCAGAAATTTCTTGCCACACGCCAAAAGTATAGACTGCATCTATCTTTTCGATCATTATCCATATGACATGTACTGGTCCCATTGCAAATGGGAAGATAATTATCCCCTTTGTGGACCCTTCCTGTTTTCACTAAAGTTTTGAGTAACATTCTAACTTTTCAAGTCAGCTAAGAGATGTAAATGTGACTACAGTACGCAAATACCTTACAAAAACTTACATTCTGAATGCTTTTTTTCTCTTGGTAATAATCACAATGTCTGGGAGTGTTCTCGATCTAATTTTTTTCATCTCTAGGACCATTAGGAGCTATTTAGCTTCTCTTAAAATTTAAAAAAAAAAATACTCAATACACTCCCACAACATAAGATGATCTCTGAATATTTTTAGGATATTCTTCAGTGGCCATGTTAGAAACTTTAAGAAGTGTGAACTTTTGGAAGCTTTGGTTTTGTGGTCAGGCATGGACATTTCTGTTGTGTCTCATAACGTTCTCTCAGACCTTCTAGTTTCTGTTGCTGTTGCTGATATAGCAACTCTGTCAGTGGCTGACAGCTTGCAGCCTAATTGCACATCCCATACTACAAACTTGATGGCTAGTAACACTACAAAGGAGAAAACTTGGCTGGTTGTTTGTTAGGGATCCAGTAGCATTCCTCAGATTTTCATTGGAGAATTTGTTGCTATTATCCTTATTGAGGTACGTTGGGGTGCTGATTCTCCCAAAAAGAAAAAAACTGAAAACTAAACATACCTGTCTTTATGCTGCTACTTTCCCTGTTCACCCACAGAATGAGTGGTATTTTCCCCAAGGGCTGTTTAAAGCGTTTATTTTCTTTTCCTCTCTTGTTCCTCCTTCCCTTCATAAGAGAATAAGAGACACTTCTGAAGAAGATTTATATTCACAGGTGGAATCTCTTGCTTACACCTCTCAAATCCATTCCCCAACAAGATTTGAATCAGAGGATGAAAGCACTGTCCCCTCGCTACCCCTTATATGAATTATACTTTA
Organism: Protopterus annectens; assembly: GCF_019279795.1. Taxonomy (NCBI): domain Eukaryota; kingdom Metazoa; phylum Chordata; order Ceratodontiformes; family Protopteridae; genus Protopterus; species Protopterus annectens. The sequence continues at coordinate 234,794,991 of NC_056748.1, read as the reverse complement.
TGGGACAGTATTTTAAGGATGATTGAGCATCCTCAGTTGGAGAGGAAAACAAGTTTGAGATGCGAAGGAGACAGTATGATGAATTCATATGTCAAATTACCTCTACTATCCCTTTTGGATGGTATGAACAAGCTAACCTTAGAATTTTCTGCTTAGTACAATAAATTTTGTGTTATGTCTTTAATAAATTCTGCAGTTCAGGCATCAAGACTTCTTTTAGATACTGTGCAGCTGTTGCTTCCTTCAGGGCTTCTGCTCCTGGATCTGTTTGGAGGAGATCTTCCTGGTTACAGCTGCATTCCATGACTGAAGATATCAAGGCTAAGTTACTGGATTCCCTTTTGGATAGTGAAAATCTTTGATCTAGCTGTAGCTGAGATTTTCAGGAATGTTTAGCAGAGAGTGAAGATAATGTAGGACTTTAAGTAGCTTTGTCTGTCACCTGTGCCCAAATTCCAGAGAAGCTACCCCTCAAAAGCAAGGCCATTTTTTTCTTTAAGAACAGTAATATCAGCAGAAGAGTAAAACATTCTCTAAAAAGAAATGTAAAAAAAAAAAAAAACTAATCGGGCTTCATTCAGAAGACCGAAAGATGCCTTTGTAGCCAAATCTTCCAACTCGTGGCTATCAGCTGCCTCCTTTTCACAGTTTGACCTTGACCCAGCCCCCACCAACACCACTGTATATTCACACACACACACACACACACACACACACACACACACACACCCACCCCCACACACACCAGCCATTCATGGAAACCTTCTCAGTCCCTGACATTTTAGAGACTGATAACTTCAGACAGATCGGTTCTCAGCTTGACATCTCTCTGTGTCCTGCTGTGGAATTTCTCGAGTTCTTCCAAGCTAAAGACACATGATTTTGTCAGTAGTGCAAGAATTGAATCAGGGAACTACAGAAATAGTCCCCCGTCACCAATTTTTTAGTCATACGTGACTCCATTGAGAGAGACACACATGTCCCCCTCACCAGGCTGGATAAGGAGAAGGTTAGGGTCAGCTGTCTATTGGGTGCCAGGATCTGTCAGGTCATACATGCAAGTCTCTCAACAACAAGTGCCATTATGACTCCATCATAGTTCATATTGGTGTGAATGATGCGGGATGTACCTCACTGGACTATATGAAGAGAGGCATGAGTGAGCTCTCTGAATGTGTCCCAGGCAGTTATGTCCCTAGCCTTGAGCAGCATTCTTCCCTCACCTAGGATGATACCACATTATAAACAAAAAATGAT